>NW_019396843.1:303424-332101 GCF_000591075.1 Eurytemora carolleeae | reverse complement strand
GGGGGGGGGGGGGGGGGGTAAACGAGTTTACACAAGAAAATATACTTCAATATGATAATTTTTCAACATTGCAGTTACAGTTCAATTCTTTCTTTTCAGATTTAAAAATAAACCTTTTGCAATCCCCACATGTTTCCTAACTCCATGACTGAAGTAAATTGAGTAATAGTCCTTGTATTCATAAGTCTCTGGTTAGAGGCAGTTATGTGTGCTCTGTCTAATGATTGTCAAAATTATCATGGCCAATGCATTAACAGCATATATTTCTTAGATTTGACCAAGGAGAATTGAATACAAGGAGGGGGCAATAGGGTTTCCGTACACTTTGCTGTGACGTGTTTGGGTTGCTGGAGAACTAGTTTTTGCGTAACAACAATAATAAAGATTTTAAACAATGACACAAATGATAAACAGACATTGGTGCATCTCTGCGTTAGATGAAGATTCACCGTATACTAAGTCATGTTTGTTTACATTAGATCGGCTGCCTTTATTATTGTTGTTACGCCAAAACTAGTTCTCCAGCAGCCCAAATACGTCACAGCAAAGTGTACGGAAACCCTATTTTCCCCTCATTGTATTCAATTCTCCTTGGATTTAAACAAGGAGAATTGAATAGAATAGGGTTTCCGTACACTTTGCTGTGACTTTTTTGGACTGTTGAAGAACTAGTTTTTGCGTAACAAAAATAATAAAGATTTAAACAATAACACAAATGATAAACAAACATCTGGCATTTCTGGCGTTAGATGAAGATTCACCGTATACTAACTCATGTTTGTTTACATTAGATCGGCTGCCTTTGTTATTGTTGTTACGCAAAAACTAGTTCTTCAGCAGTCAAAAAACGTCACAGCAAAGTGTACGGAAACCCTATCGCCCCTCCTTCTATTCAATTCTCCTTGGGTTTGACAATTCTTTATTTTTCGCTGTTAAATCAACCATTCATACATTCTCTATATATTAAGTTGTAATCTCTGTTTGTCTGTCTGTTTGTGTTTCCGAGTATAACTCAGGAACCACTCAACCGATTTCTTAACATTTTGATTTGGGATCTCGGGAGAACCACGGGAATGTTCTTAGTCTGATATTACAACTTTACATATATAGATACGCAAATATAATGACACCCCCCCCCCCCCATCAAGGCGAGGTAACCTCCTCATATTCACTCTTCCCTCCCTCTCCCAACCTGCAGGTGCATATATGTACCAGGAAATGCATTGCAACCTCAATTAATTAAATAATTAATTAATTGTTTAATTGATCTAAAAGCAGGGAACTACATTAGATCAGATATGTTGGTTCTAAGCAAATGTTTAAAATGTCGAAAAGTAATTTTCATGGCAAGACATTTATGCAATTCACAGTTTGCAACAAATAATTAAATCTGTACTTAACATCCTCGCTTCCTCCATACTTCCTTTACCCATTCCCCCCCTTCCCGTCTACCTCCCCTCTCTTCCCCTATTCCTCCTTACTTCCTTTAACCCCCTATCTATCTATCTATCTATCTATCTATCTATCTATCTATCTATCTATCTATCATATACATCATATACAGGGTGTCCCACGAAACATGACAATTGTTAAATTTTTATGAATGTCGTCTTCCATAGTCTGTATTAGATATTAAAGGCTTTTGCATTTTATTTTGGAAATAAATTCTTTTGTTTAAATTTTTCACATAGAAATCAATTTTGCTATGTAATATTAATTATATATTAATAATATGAATTAATTAATATAATATTTTTATTATTGTCTTTGGTATCAAAGAACTTAACAAATTATGGAAGAATTGACATTGTAAACTATTCACCAAATATCATGTTTCGTGGGACACCCTGTCTTTATATTATTTAAACTTCCGTCTGAGTTGAAATAATGCGAATCACATGTTTAAAAACAAATTCTCTTTTAACTAAATCATTTGATATATTTCATTCAATTTTAACTGAAATGTGCGTTCTATCTGCAGAGAAACCCAAGCAACTATGGAAAAGGAAGACGACTGTTCCTATGAATTTGAATAATCCGATATGAACATGAAACATGGCAATGTGTAGTGTACACTCACCCATTTCAGGTTATACGTTGACTTTCCAGGCAATAAGAAGATCTGAAGTATATCATAATTATGTCTCAAAAGTATGAGTTCGACGTAGAATGGTGACTTTGACATAATTGTGACTTTGAAAGTGTCTTAGACATAAGCATATCTCCAAAGTAAGAATTTTTCATAGACTTGTGACTTAGATTGAGTTTTGACATAGTTGTGACTTAGATAGTGCCTTTGAGACATATTTGGTCTCAAAGGAATGACGTTGATGTAACCGTGACTTTGAACTGTGATTTGAAATATGTCTTACCATGACTTAGACATGGGTTTTAGTTAGAAATAGGACTTAGAATGTGTCTTAAAGTAACTTAATCTGGATTCTGTAGCCATTATATTTTAATATGACAGTTTTGATGCTTCAGTATTTTCAAAAAGGAGCATTTTTGATGCTTTCCTACAGCTTAATGATATTTTAGAGATTTCTGCAGCTTGGGTTATGTTAGGTTACACAAAGCATCAAATATTACGTGTGAAAGCATCATAATTGTCCTAATTGATAATAAATAGTATATATTTTCCCTATAGCCGACCAAACGGCTGGATCGAATGGGATGAAATTTTCTCTTGGAACCCTTGAGTACCCCGGGGGTAACATAGGCTACAAAAAATCGAAGTTGTTTTCATAACAAATTTGACATTTTTTTTAAAATTCGATTATTAAAATTCCATGGGCAACACTGGGCACTTGTGGCTAGTCTGTATAATAAAACAAGACATTCATATTTATGTGGACACTCATGGGTCAAAAAAAAATTTCTCGAAAATATATTAAAAAAATTTTTTTCCACGGGCAACGCCAAGCCCTTTAGCTAGTAGTTTATAAGTCTTTCCCGGTTCAGGAAAGGTTCTGTTTGACCTTTTCGGGTCTAAATTGGTCCGGAAACCCTTATAAAATACAGAACATGGTAGTGAAATTCTAAAGGAACTTATTCGTTTTTGTACTGCATCACATTTATTAAGTTAATTTATCTACATACCTTATTCGATATAAATTGATAATAATTTAAAAAAGAATATTTACAACATTATATATATAAACCTCTGGGAAAACGTGATGGAAAGTAAAAATATTTTCTCTTTGAATAAACAAATTTTTAGTTTGAAAATTCTCAGGCCTTGTAAACATATATCTTATAAAGTACATCCTGTATCTTAAACTTGTATCCTGTTTGCTGTATTCTGTAGTCTTTATCCAGTTTTTTGTATCCTGCATTCTTTATCCTGTATTCTGTATTCTTTATCCTGTATTTTGTATTTTGTATCCTGTATCCTGTATTCTGTATCCTTTATCCTATATCCTGTATCTAAAACTTGTATAATATTTGTTGTATCCTATATCCTTTATCCTGAATCCTGTATCATGTGTCCTGTATGATATTTGCAGTATTCTGTATTCTGTATTCTGTAATCTGTATCCTGTATCCTGTATCCTGTATTCTGTATTTCAGACTAAAATGAAGAAGGATACGTGATACAGATTGACCGACTGTATCTAAAAGCTAGTAAACGAGAAAAAAAAGAAAACGAGACAATGGAGGAACAACAAGGTAAACACTATGATTATTTTTATTCTTCAGTTTTGATACATTTATATTCTAAACTGGGAGTTAATACAAACATTTAACATTGATGAAAACATTTTCTTTCAACATAAACATTTCAAAATAATGTCTTGGAGAGAAAAATATCTAGAAAAATATGTTCAAGATAAATGAGTAAACAGTAAGTTTTGTCTTGATTGTCCAACAGTTGGCAGAAAACAACACTTTGCGTTGAAACCATTTCTAATAGAAAAGGAAAATGGGAAGATCGATTGTATGAATGAATAAAAGTATCTACGAACGTTTGACAGAAAACAAGGTTGCATTAATAAATGAACGAATAAATGAATTAAAAGATGATTGATTGAATGAATTTTCAAGAAGAAATTAAAGAATGCAACGTTTGCATGTATAAAGAAATTAATGATCTATAGAATGCATGAATAAATGATTTATGTTAAGAAAGAATGAATAAATGATTAATTTTAAGAAAGAATGAGCATAAAATGAATGTACATATTATGAATAAATGATTGATTGATTGATTGATTGATTGATATTTTTAGCGAAGGTAAGGGAATCCATGTTGCTGGCGGAGAGCACAGGGGTATAGTAATCAACAAGGATGGAGGGGTAGAGGAGGAGGGGGTTCAGGGGCAACCTCATCTATGCCTAGAATTCAGGGTCTTCCTTGTAAATACAAGCACTAATAAACATGCACAGGTCAGTACTAATGTACAAATGCACAAATGTACAAATGCACAAATTAGTAAAATTATAAATGCACAAATATACAAATTTTCTAGTATTGTATTCAGTAGAAACGTGTACAATCCTACGAGAGACATCTAGTATTGTCTTTAGGAGAAACATGTACTATCCTACTAGAGACATCTAGTGTTGTATTTAGGAGAAACGTGTACTATCCTACTAGATACATCTAGTGTATTATTTAGGAGAAACGTGTACTATCCTACTAGAGACATCTAGTGTTGTATTCAGGAGAAACGTGTACTATCGTACTAGAGACATCTAGTGTTGTCTTTAGGAGAAACATGTACTATCCTACTAGAGACATCTAGTGTTGTATTTAGGAGAAACGTGTACTATCCCACTGGAGAAATCTAATGTTGTATTTAGGAGAAAAGTGTACTATCCTACTAGAAACATCTAGTGTCGTATTTAGGAGAAACGTGTTCCTACTAGAGACATCTAGTGTTGTATTTAGGAGAAACATGTACTATCCTACTAGAGACATCTAGTGTTATGTTTAGGAGAAACGTGTACTATCCTACTGGTTTAAAGATGAAGTGGAAGAGAACAGTCGAGCTAAACTTGCTCAGCAATTTTTTAAAGAGCTTGTCAGTCCAACACAATTCCCCAGAGGTACTTTTTAACTTACTTTAGGGTTAAACATTTTTTCAGTTTAAAAGCCTGACTTTATCGCCATATTTAAAATTAAGCAGTCTAAAATGGATTGGATATTAGCGCAAATAGATGAATAGAAGCTAAAATAAAATAGATATGAAATTCTAATTTTTTCATCAATTGTTCTAATAATTTTTCAGATTATGTTGGATTTATCAAGAAGATTATGAAACTGATGCAGGTTAACTTTTAGATTCTGCAGAATTTTTTCTTCGATTTTAAGCTTTTTAATTTATTATGGTCTGACTTTAATGGATTTTTCCCCCGATCTCTGAATCTGATTAATCTTTGAAACATATTTATCAATAAATTTTTCTTTTTATAAATTTTACGCAGACACACAATTTTTTTATTTTTGTAAGTTTCAGTTTCAGAAAGATTGGTTTAAAATTTATTGGAAATAATTGTGAAAAATGTGTCGATATTAATCTAAATGTTTGTAATTAAGACAAGCTACCCTGGGATGCGACGGGTTGAGGTTGAGCTGACCCAGGAGCTGGAACTGGATAAACTACCTGACAGACCAAGTAAGTGTTTAAGTTAAGCATTCCACTCATATTCTTATTTTCTAATCCTTATATCTTTGCTCTCTAATATGGTAGAACTAGGGTGTCCCAACAAACATTGCGACTTATAAGATGAACGTCTTTGATGTTTGAAAGAAATTGCGGCATTTATTCGTAAACCTAGTTTTACAAGTAACTATGTTGAGATACTAATCACAAAGTACATCGTCATGGTATTTTACAGCTATGTTCATATCATTATCCAATATTCAAGGTTTGAAATGTTAAAGGTTCCTGGTTGCAAAGATTTAGGGAATGAAAAATTAAAGTTTGAGGCGAATAATCAGTTTCTTTTAATATATTTGGATTGAGTTACAATCAGTAAATATTGGGTATGTTGGGTTAATGTAAATATATATGTTAGAAACCGAATAAATTGATTGTACAGTGTTTCCCACAAAGGATGAGACTGTAAAGACGACCCAAAACTTAAAAAATATCACGATTTGACGCGAAAATGTTGGTTACTGCAATTAATTGAGTAATTGATGGTTTACTGAATGATTAAGCACAGAAATAAACCAGTAAACCAGTTTTGGCCTGAAAGGAAGTCTTGAATGCAAGAAATGGACTAAAAACATTTCGTACAATCGTCTCTGAAGTCTCATCCTTTGTGGGTAACCCTGTATAGTACTTTTAAGACTGTACGGGACTGTATATACGTCATATCCAGTAACTATTCGTTTATAGATTCACAAAGGTACCCTTTAGAGCTTTGTCTGATCAATAATGCTTTTTTTTTGTGTTTTCTCTATAAATAAAGTGACTTGCGAATTTCTGCTTCCGAAACAATGAAGGAAGGAAGGATATTTCAAAAATATGAGAAATAATTTTTTCAGCAAGATCAGGAGCACTTCTCTTTACTGTTGGGTCATCTAGACCCAGAGGTTGGATAGAGTTGTAACAAATCTAGATGCTAATACTCTAACGATTACTTAACTCAAAGTCTAATGAGATCATATTTAACTAAATCTCTAGCCAAATCTTAGGGCTCTCTATCTCTAGCCAACACTCAAGGCTCTGTATACGTCCGTTCTAATCAACAAATGATATTCAACTACTTTATTTATAAACAGGTAAAAATGAACTGACCGGGCTAGCCCGGCTGGGTCAACATACAAATAGTTAAGATAATAATATTATTAATACAGATAATGAATTAGAATTGCACATCATGGTAGATTATACTTCATATATAGCTCGTCAATGCTGAAGGAACATTTCTAACTTTTAAAACAAAAAAAAACAAATTTTTGTGTGTGTTAACTAACATTATCAAAGTACAGGGCAGGTTAAAAATTCATGTTTTTTGTCAATTGTTTTTCTTACTTTTTCCTACTTGCCCTGTACATTGTACAAGGTGTACAATTACATATAATACTTCCATCCAATTGTACATAAATAATTTAATCATATTTGTTTATTAACTATACATTAATATTAACTTATGTACATTGATTTTATTTAAGAGTGCAAATTACATTTAACAATTATATAGTGAGACCCTTAAAACTCTGGAATTTTATCTGTATTTACTGTTGTTATAAAGAAAATGGGTTCACCCTGCACTTAGAAATTGAAATAAATGGGTCTGTGTACACTGTACACTGTACACTGTACATTGCCGTGTTTCATGTTCATTAGAATATTCAAGATCTGTCGTCTTATTCCACAGTTTTATGGGTACCACTGTAGCTTACAAGAATATGACAACAAATACATGTTTATGGATTTTGCATAAATTTACATTTTTAGTTTAATTAAAATGTTATAAATTATTTCTAGTGTCAGCTGAACCATGTAGTAAAAGTATTGCTACTGAGGAGAGAGTTCTGGAGTTGATAGAAGCTTCATATCCTAATCCTATAGCATTAGAAACTATGTACAGGTATTGTACTGTACTGCACTCTACTGTACTCTACTTTACTGAACTGTACTGTACTGTACTATATAGCACTCTACTCAACTCTATTTTAATGTACTCTACTGTAATCTATACTGTACACTACTGTATTCTACTGTACTCTACTGTACTCTATTGTACTATACTGTACTCTACTGTACTCTTCTGTACTCTACTTACTCTACTGCACTCATTATGCTTATTACCTGGTTTTTCATTCATGTTGACGTTTTTACTTAAGGTTGAATTTGATAATGACCATAGCTTAGAAACACAGAAAACTTTTGTTAGTTTATATATTAAAACTGGTTTTATCTGTTTCATTAAATCTAGCTCGCATAGAAAATTGGAAGAAGTTTATTATCAAATTTTATCATTAAAGCCAATTTTTTATTTTCTAGCAAAAGGTGGGGGGGGGGGGGCATCCACCATGTTGCCCCATCTCTTAACTACGACCCTACTTTAATATTTTTTCTATTTTAGTCATTTTGAAAGCACTGAAGCTCTCATTCGGAGTGTTCTCTCCGAGCTACAGCTTAAGAAAAAAATCAGGTATATTTCTTGAATAGGGGGCGGGGGGGAGGGGGGTTTGCTAAAGAAAATAGGATCCCTAATCGTTTTGAATCCTTGAGAAACAAAAAGTCAAATGTTACCAAAATCCTTTATTTAGAAGGAGAAAAAAGTGAAAATAAAATAAAAAGAGTCAATTTAAGAGAAAAATAATGATATCTTTTCCATTGTTGCTCAGTGCAGAGGGTCTATTAGTGAATCGGACATGCCATATTAGAATAAATTACGTTCCTTTTAATTTTCCGAAATTTTTGAATTTGAATTTGTTTAGAACAATGGAGAATAATTTGAACCAGTTTACTCGTGTAGTCAAGGACGAAGAGAAAATTACAATTGTCAAACAGATGCCAAAGGTAATTGGAAAGTTCCTCTCTTCATCATAAACTTTCAGAATATCTTAAGTACTTGACTCTATACTCTTTTTAAAAAAGTTCCTCGTTAATACAGTGATAACCAGAAATCTCTGGAATAGAAAGACGACTTTTAGAATCAAGTTATAACTTTGAAAAGTCCAATGAGCATGATAAACAGAAATCGTGCAGTGTAAACAGACCCATTTCACTAAATTAGTGGTTTAATAAGTGAATAGTGGAACTATTTGCTTTGTAAAAGCATCAAATACACTTGAGTATTGCTATAATGTCGTCTTCCTATTCCATTGTTTTCTGATTATCACTGTACCCAGTTAATATCTTTATTGTAGTCTTGTTTTGTTGCCAATACGGCCCAATATAGAGTTATCACAATATTAAACAAATTAATACTATGTATAGAACTAATTATACATGATAAAAGTGAGTGACAACATGATAACATATAATTTCATACAGTTTAAGATTTAAATTGAAAAAATAACTTTTTAGAAATTCTCCTCACTTAAATTTTAAATAAAACTACTAATAAAGAAAAAAGATCATTAATTTGGTTTTAATGTGATACACAATAAGTTCATGGTAACCCACAGTCAAGTATTTAAGACAACGGCACAACACAAAACGTTGTGATATTTTAATCAATCTTGAGTAATACAAATAATAAAAAGATTTCAATAACAAACTGGAAGAAGGTTTACTGATATATCATTTAATTTGTATGTGTGAGCTTTTGCCCACATCCCTTAATTAAAATGAATTATTAAAGTTAAAAATACACAAAAAGTTCCAATTTCTAAAAAATATCTCGACTTTTTTCAATTTTTATCTCAAGATCTTTATTTCTATCATTATTTTATTTTTAACATTATTATTATTTATATTACTATTATTATTATTATTATCATAATCAGGTTGAGAAAGCTAAGCAGCCAAGTATAGCTATAATCTGTAGCCAGTATCAAGAGAAAGCTGCTCTAGACTCATTTATGACAAATCGTCAAACCTTTGTTAGATATGCTACAGTAGGTGAAGACATAATCATTAATCATCTGTAATCAGGGATATATATTTTTCATCCGCCCCCCCCCCTCCTTCCAGTTTTACAATCCTGAGCCCGCGATTTAAAAGCTTCGGCTCGAGTCGTAATTCCTTAAACCCAACTTTAAGACCCAATCTTCGATCCAACTCTAACGACAGCTTGTGTCACGTGATTGACAGCTGCAAGATATTCGGCTCGACTTAAGGAGTTAGGCCCAATGACAATAAAACCGACCTTGGTTGGGTTTAGTGGAGAATAAGGCTCAATGTTGCGTCTTGTTCTCATAAAAACTGGGAACATGCCAGTTCCTACCATGAAAATCCGCCAAATAGAATATTAAACTGGTTTTTTAAATTCAACTCTGTGGAAAATTAGATGCAGCTTTAATCCGAAAGCTCAAGCTGTAAATAAGGTCCAACGATAGCTTAGACCCGAGCCGTATTTCCCCGAATTTTTTAAATCGCGGACTCGGAAAGGGACTGTTTATTTAATTTTAAAGGAATTATTTACTCGACTCAAACTTTATTATCTTCGCAACCTGATTGAGCGGACCCATATTTCAAACTATAAATACTGTTGGAGCAAAATGTCAAAGTTTTGAATATTAAAGGTCTACGACATCAGGTTGCAATGATACTGATTTTCGTAATTTAAGATGAATATTCATTTCTTTTATGTTACATAAAAAATCTAATTCTGGAAAGCCCCCATTTATATTTTGAATGAATTATTTGGTGTTTTTTGTGTGTGTCGTAATCTAGACTTTATAAATGAATGTTACAATGATGAAAAGATTGATTTTTTCTTTTCTTTGTTGAATTTATTTTTAAATTATTCTTTTTAGTATTGTAAAGTTTTCACATTTTCTTTATTTTGCATTTTTAGTTTTTTTCTTCTGTTTTGTTTTGTTTTGTTTTGTTTTGTTTTGTTTTGTTTTGTTTTGTTTTGTTTTATTATTTTATTCTATTTTTAGGTTGATTAATATTATCACAGTGTTTTCCCGGAATAAGAACGATTTTTAAACAATTTTAACAAAATCAACAAAAATTATTAAATCCCTAAAATTACTTATTTTCTATAAATTTAAAAATCGTTTTTTCTTCACAACTAATATCTCTGATTTTAGAACGGTAGGTTTTAGATGATATATTTTTACAGGGTTGGTGACGGAAATATTTTAAGCATGCAATTATTTTAAAAATTTTTGATTATCAAAATAATAATGATAATTATGATCAATTAAATCATTCTGATTGTTATTATCATTTATATTATTATTATCAATATTATCATCATTATTATTTTCTTACTTCTTATTATCATTATCGTAATTTTTATCATGATAATTATTATTGTGCCATTATTATCATAACTATTGTTGTTATTTATTATTACAGTGATAACCAGAAAACACTGGAATAGAAAGACGACAATTTAAGTGTATTTGATGTTGTTACACGCACCTCTGACCCGTTATTAAAAGTAAATTCAACCCAAAGTCTGACCGCGTCAACCTTGCTGCAACGGCTAGTCCTATTGAGTGTCTGCTTTATTTTCCCAATGTACAAACTTGGGCCGGAAAGGTTGACCCGGCTTGGAAATGCAAATGTCCTAAGGCTGCCCGTGATTACAAAGTAAAGTATAAAGTAGTGAATTGAATCTATTTGTACAATTGATGTGTCTTATGCTCTTTAGAGTTTTTGAAGTTATAACTTCATTTTAGAAGTTGTCTTTCTATTCAGAGTTTTCAGTTTATCCCTGTATTATTATAATCATTATTGTCATCATTATCATTTATACTATTATTATTGTTTCATCAATATTATCATTATTATTATCGTATTATTATTATTGAAGGTGAGACCCAGGCCTATACACTGGGTGATCTGGGACCTCACAGAGTAGTTGTCACAAAACTTCCTAGGTAGGTGGTCTACTACTGTGTACTACTTCCTGTGTACCGTGTACTGTGTACTGTTTTACTGTGTACTGTGTACTGTTTTACTGTGTACTGTGTACTGTGTACCGTGTACTGTACACTGTGTACTGTGTACTGTGTACTGTACACTGTGTACTGTGTACTGTGTACTGTTTTACTGTGTACTGTGTACTGTACACTGTGTACTGTGTACTGTGTACTGAACAATGTGTACTGTGTTCTGTGTACTGTGTACTGTGTACTGTGTACTGTGTACTGTGTACTGTGTACTGTGTACTGTGTACTGTGTACTGTGTTCTGTGTACTGTGTACTGTGTACTGTGTACTGTGTACTGTGTACTGTGTACTGTGTCAACAACAAGACTTCTGGGTACATTTCAGGTAAATAAAGTACACCATGATGATGATGATGATGATGATGATGATGATGATGATGATGATGATGATGATGATGATGATGATGATGATGTTCAGGAGGTTGAGTATGTTCTGCTGGTTGGTATAGGAGGTGGAGTACCTCATTATACAGATTACAATAAACATGTCCGCCTGGGAGATGTTGTAGTTTCAGCTCCGCAGCCTGGGCAGAGGTTTATTTATCAACAGTGTGACACAGCTCAGGTGATTTAGGATAATATATATTCATGGAATGTTTGATTCACAACGGTACCCATACATCTTTTCCAAACAACATGGAGGAATATATCGTTGTATATATCCATAAGTCGCGTTCTAAAATAAACCATCAGCAAAAAACAAATATTTGTATTCTTTGGCGCTAAAGTGAATAAAGGTTTAAAGAGGTACCTTTGTGAACTCATCAAATGAAGGATTATTTGAAATCACGTGTACAGTCCCTTTAATGGGATAATTTATCAAGGTATCCTCCGGTGGAATGCTTGAGTTCCAAACTAAGTCCTGGTGTCCCCCTGAGCTGACCCTGCAGGAGCTAGCTAGACAGCTCATTCAAGATCAGGTGAATATATATATTTATAATTCAAGTAAAACCTAACTGCAGTACCCGGCGTTGCCGAGAATTATATTATTATTGATAAATAGATTTTTATAGATAAATCTTTTATATTTCTAAAATAATTTATTTAATTTCAGGTTGGTAATGGTGTAGATGCTACCTGGGAGAAATTATTTAGGTACAAAATTACACAATAGAAAAATCCATAGCCCCCTTTTTTTAAAAAAAAAATGGGAGAGGAATTTTTACAAACATAGTAAATACATGAGATTTCAATCTTAAAAAGGAATAAATTTCTGGTCCGGGAAGGAACTGATAAAGCACCTAAAGGTTTAGGTTTAAAACATTTTTCAAACCACGATTTGGCCCAAAGTTTTTAAAAGAAAGAATCAAGTATGAATTGAAATTGGACTTGTCAGTGAGTTTTTGCAACGCTTAATTTTGTAGATCTGGAATATCGGAGTTAGGAGAGGAATGGAGAAGGCCTGATGCAGATACTGATAAACTGTTCATGTCTATTGGTAGAGTATTTATATATATTATATATATAGAAACTGATATACTGTTCATGTCTATTGGTAGAGTATTTACATATATTATATATATAGAAACTGATCTACTGTTCATGTCTATTGGTAGAGTATTTATATTTATTATATATAGAAACTGATAAACTGTTCATGTCTATTGGTAGAGTATTCATGTATATTATATATATAGAAACTGATAAACTGTTCATGTCTATTGGTAGAGTATTCATGTATATTATATATATATAAACTGATATACTGTTCATGTCTATTGGTAGAGTATTTATATATATTATATATATAGAAACTGATAAACTGTTCATGTCTATTGGTAGAGTATTCATGTATATTATATATATAGAAACTGATATACTGTTCATGTCTATTGGTAGAGTACTGAAAAAAAGACGGAGTCAGCTGCAAAAAAACGAATCAGCTGCAAAAAAAGACGACGTATCAGCTGGAAAAATGACGACATATCAAATGCAAAAAGAAGAAATCAGCTGCAAAAAAACGACATCAGCTTACAGAAATATAGGGATAAGAAAATTAGAGGTTAAGTCAAGTCAAGATTTTCTTTCCCTTATTCCTATAACGTTTAGGTGGGCAGGATCTGATCGAGGTTGGGCACCCCAGCTCCGGGGACGGGATGGATCCCAGACAAGAAGGCTTAACTGTTCTCCATCTTGGTCCAGTAGGAGCTGGGAAACAGGTTGCTACAGATGATCAACTAAGACAGGAGTTTGCATACAAGGTACACAGCACACACTCTAAAGGGACTGTTCTTTTATTTTAAGAGACCATTTATTTAAATAGAGCCTTGCAGGATTGACAAACAGTATCCTTAAAACCTTTACTTGATTAATAATGTGGAAGATATCGTCGTTTTCCTGGCTTAAATCTTTTCAATTCTCGAAATTTTGTTCATTCTTTTTGTTTTTGAGCAAGAAATTTGTAATTCTTTATTTTAAAACACAAAAGTTAAAATATGTTTTTTAAAGAGAAATCATGGATATCTTTTCCTTGTTCAATCTTGTACAGACAAAGCTTTTAAAGCACATAGTTGTGAATCAAACATATTGCCACTCTCTTTTTTACTAAAGGGTCACTTTACATTACATTACTATCACTTTAAAGGGAGTGTTTGCGAAAAATGAAAGGGGGTATAGGCTTAATGCGATAAAAAAGCGCTTTTGATCGCTACTAATCTTACTTCTATCTGTTGCGTCGATAAGGAGAAAATTGTTAAAGACGTCTCATACCGAATAACATGGCGTCCATACAAATTGAGAAAATTTCAACATACGACTTAGACCGTAAAAAATTTAAACTAAAGTTAATTTCATTTCAGATTTAAATCTTTCATATTTTCTATTCAAACCTTGTTTCTACGACATATTAACAATAATTTCATGTCAACAATACAATTACTCTTGAGTTTCAAATTAAAAGTAAAGGAATAACGACGTCGCAAAGTTGTTCAAGTTATTCTGTAAAAATGAACTTTTCCTTAAATTATATCAAACTAAGTCTACACAAGTGCTACTAACTTTAAAATATACTTGCCTCCTGTGTTGCTAACTGCTAAATATACTTGCCTCCTNTTTATATTTATATGATAATGAGAAAATAATAACAATTTAAAAATCTAAAAAATAAATGGATCCATACATTTTTTCGTTTTGAGAAATGACATTCAAAACTCTGACAAAATGTTCTGAAACTTTTCCTTCGAACCATTTCGAATTTGAAAACAAGTAATTTATAAATATTGTTTTGTTATTTTGAATGAATTTGTTGTAGTTGAGCTGATACCCTCGATGCAGTGAGATTTAACACATTAAAACCCTTCATCCTGTACTATGATGAACTGTACTGTACTTTAATGTATTTTATATGCTCTACTTTAATGTTCTGTACTGTCCTGTACTTTACTTACTGTACTGTACTGCTCTGTACTGCACTGTACTGTACTGTACTGTACTGTACTGTACTGTACTGTACTGTACTGTACTGTACTTTACTTACTGTACTGTACTGCTCTGTACTGCACTGTACTGTACTGTACTGTACTGTACTGTACTGTACTGTACTGTACTGTACTGTACTGTACTGTACTGTACTGTACTGTACTGTACTGCACTGAACTGAACTGTACTGTACATTGCTTTTATAATGGTTCAAAAATTTTGTACTATATGAGCTGAAAACTTTAGAATGGTGGATATCAGGATTAAAGCTTAATCCACTCTTTTTCTTAATCTCCAGATTAAATATTGCTTGTTGTCCTTTCATTTTTAATCTCCAGATTAATTATCCGATCAGGATTAAGGATATCCCATTCTAAAGTTTTCAGCTATGGTGAAACAGTTTTCAAACTTTGCCCAAAATAGGATTTTTAAATTGAATCTAAGCTAAAATAACCTACATCTAATATTTAAAACGTTATTTCTCCAAAATTATGTGTCAAATTTTGCCTTTTTATTGTTAATGGAAAGCAAAGGAAAGTTTAACAAAGATCTAATGTACAATCCTAAATCTGCCAAAATAACTCATCTATTTCTTTTGTAAAACTGAGTTTTTTAAGGCCTAATAATTTAATTCGCCTATCTGTACTGAACAATGAACATGTAAAAGAGTGAATTGTCTTGCCTTATTTTTTAGTCTTATTGACAGGCCATTATGGAGAACCTAGTAATTTAGAAATATGTTAATAATTTAGATTAGGTGAAATGTTTTTATTTTATAGCTTTCGTTATCAATATGTGAAGCTGTTGTTTTAAAAAAAATGAATTTAGTAGAAAAGGGGGGGGGGTATTCATTTGAGTGTAAAGGCAGCTATTATATAGTACATCACAGAAGCGTTGCTTTCAGGCTTGATCATATAGAATTAAAGGAATTGAGCCATTGTAACAAACTCTGATTTTCTAGTTCCTATATCTCTGCAACCCAATGTCGTAGATCTTAGATATTTAAAACTATAGAATTCTATTTGATCAAATTGTTGGAAATTTCAAAGGTATAGGAATTAGAAAATTAAAAACTCAATGCCTTATCACTTTCCTTATCACTGTTTGTATTAACATTAACTTAATCTTTTTGTTCAACTTTGAACTAGTTAAAAGCCATCAGTAATTTTACAAATCGAAGATAAATTTGTTTTGACTTCCTCAGTAAGTAATTAAAATATTTTATGATGTTATACTCAGTTCCATAGATTAATAACAACACAGATAGAACACTAGATGTCGTCTTTTCAAGATTTCTGGGTTTTTCGTTCACAATAACCCTGAGGCAAGAAGCCCAAAGGAGTTCCGCGCATGTAGTGCATCTCTCTGTCTTCTGCCTCAAAGTTTTTGTGAACAAAAAACCCCTAATTCTTGAAAAGACGACATCTAGTGTCCTATGTGTATTGTTATTAATCTATGTTCAGTTTACACTGCACAATATTGTCCAACTAGTCAACTCTAACCTATATAGTCGAATATATATTCTAATCGCACAAGATTATTGTGTCGTACAAAATCTAATATTGTTCCAATAAACATTGGGATTTGGTTAAGAATTAGCATATTATTATAAAACTAAAAAACGATGCAATTTGTGCATTTTCAAATTTTTGTATCAGCCTTATATGATTACAGTTTTATTTGATAGTTCAATTTTCAAAATCCAAATTTCGAGCCATATGCATGAATATGGCGCCCGGGACTTTATTTTAATGATTGCAATTGAATCTACAAGGAACGGATGTACAAACTTACAAATTATTTCGCGAAAAAAGAATTGATTTTTATACAGACCCTATTTTTTTATTTTAATCAGCCGAGCTGAAATTGAGAAACGTCAAAAGACGCCATTTTAACTATTTTTTTATTTTTATGATTATTTCTTAGACAAAGGTTTCTTGGGGAGCCGTAGAACATTTGAATTTCCGATCCAGGTCAACCTTTTCCGGTCACAGTTTTTACTGTATCGCCCGGACATTGGGTAAATGAATCAGACACTCAATAGGACTAGCCGTTGCAACAAGGTTGACGCGGTCAGACTTAAGGTCGAATTTACTTTTACTAATGGGTCAAGGGGTGCGCGGTTTATATGGCACGCATGTCATGATTTAAATTTTTGATGCAGTCAGGAGCTTAGTGTAAGGGGGGGGGGGCACCTTTTAAGGACGTCAGCGCGCCGAAATTTTTTAATGTGCACCCCCTTGAAGACTCCCCCCCCCCTAAAAAAAATATTTAAAGTTTTTTCTATTTATATTAAAGAAAATTATATCTTCATACTTGGGCTTTGCTTGGTTTAGAACGTATATTTGTTTATTATACATCAGGTGCATATTTATTGAAAATGTGTTCCCCTTTTCAAAAATATTTTTTTTTCACAAAAAATAACATATTTTTGCGCGGATGGGCAACTTAAAAACATGTTATTTGATGTCCAATCCCCCCCCCCTCCTCAAACATAATTTTTCCCCAAGAAGTTAGATGCGCCATACAAATTTTCAGGATTTACTTGCTGAATTTTTGTGTAATAATCTTAAATATAATGAAAAAACTTGCGTTTTAGTGTCAATTTTTTTTCAAGTGCACCTAGCGCTTTCCGAATCCGATCCCCCCCCCACATTTTGAAATTTAAAATATAAGCCATTAAAAACTGATAAATGCTCCCCCCCCCTTTCTTTTAAGGTAAAGGGTTGGGTTTGGGACGATCGAATTTTGATAGAGACAAATATTTAAAATTTCAATCATTCATAAACCTTCCCTGGGGTCCCTATATGTCCCACACAAAATTTGGGCCCGATCGGTTCAGCCGTTTTGACGTTTATTGGATACAAACAAACAAACAAACAGACAGACAGACAAGCCAAATTTATATATTGATTAAAATGGTGATGATATGTTATAACTTACGTAATTATAGTTATGTTTTTTTACGCGTATCTAATTTAAATATTTTCCATATTCTAAAACTTGAAATCCACCATCAGCTTTCAGAAAAATCCGTAAGTAAGATTGCATGAAACAATTTAATAAATCTTTAAAAAATTGTTGATATTTCTTTATAAATTACAATATATATACATAATACATATGCACAAATCGAACTCAAAAAAGAATGGTTTGGAAAATTTTTCCTGTCATTAATAATTAAAAAAAATTTTAGTATTTTTTGGGTTTTGAATTTTTAATGTTCTTCCATTATGACATCTTCACTGTCTGAATATTCAAGTCTCTATTCCTGAAAAAAACACGTTTTAACAAAAAAATATGTTAATTTATAAAGAAAAATTAACTTTTTTAAACCCCCATCTACAATTTTATTCGTTTGTGTTAGTCTATAGCATACAATCTTTGGAGACAAATCTTAAATGATGATATTTAATAATGAAAGTTAAAAGAAAGAAAGGAAGGAAGTTTAAAATTAGCGAAATTGTGAAAGTTTAGAAAAAGAAATATTTCAAAGTTTGAATTTGTTCTTCTTGTATTCTATTAAAGTCAATTATCATTTAAATATATTAAATCAAATATCATTGATATAAAGTGGAGCGCGAAGCATCCAGATTTCTACCTTGTGTAGGATTTAAGGTATATAAGATGTTTACACAGCAGATCAGTTGTTGGTCGGATAGATAGCAACATCCAACCAATAATAACAAGGATACAGCGGGTCAGGTTCAGGGCCTAGATAGATAGATAGTTAGATTGATTGATTGATAGATAGATAGAAATATAGATAGATAGATAGTTAGATTGATAGATACACAATTCTTCTAAATCTCAGATCCGTGAAACAAAAACTCTTTTTGCCAAATTTTCGGTTTATTTAACCATCTTCAGGGCATATTCTTGCTTTAACTCGACCAAAGATAAACAAGATTGATAGATAGATATATAGAAATATAGATAGATAGATAGATAGATAGATAGATAGATAGATAGATAGATAGATAGAAATAGATATAATATATATATATCAGTTTACCAACCTTCCAGGTATATATCTCGGAGTTGAGAATCTCCTTGCTAAGGCTGGTGTAGAGGGAGGTGTTGCTGCTAAACAGGGACAGCTTGTNTAGATAAGTATGGATATACTTACCGGTAGCTAGAGTAAGGATTAATGTAGAGAAGTAGATAAGTATGGATATCCCCCCGGATCGAAGAGTAAGAATACGCTTAAACTGTTTACCAGTCATTGCAGACACATCATACCTATAGAGTAGATTTTACGAGCGTACATGCTACAATGAACTTTTTGTATTTATGTAAATAAAAGTGATAATATAATATTTAGTTTATAAAAGATACTGTACAGATGATAGTTATAATATAGAAGATATTGTACAGATGATAGTTATAATATAGAAGATATTTCACAGATGATAGTTATAATATAGAATACAGATGATAGTTATAATATAGATCAAGATATTGTACAGATGATAATTATAATATAAAAGATATTATGCAGATGATAGTTATAATATAGAAGATACGTTGTACCTGTCAAATACTGAAACTGTACAGATGATAGTTAGAATATAGAAGATGAACTGTAAAGGTTGGGAGATGGGAGAGTACAACTCGACAAATTCCAAATCCTGAACAATTATAGGAATATACACTATACAGGGTTACCCAAAAAAGATGAGACTTCAGATTCGATTGAACGGAATTGATATTGCAGTCTTACTCTTTTTGGGTAATCCTGTATAACATATATGGGTTTCGTTTCCCTGGATTCCAATTTGGGGGCATAACTCAACAAGAAATTTTATGAGGATGTTCACATTTTGCGGGGTTCCGGGTTCACCAACAAAGCATGCGCCTCCACTTTCGGCTAAAAACAACTGAATATGTGTCATCTTTTCATTTATCAACCTAAATCTATATTTAGACCCACTTCAGTGTATTGGACTTTAGGGATAGCTTTATGGAGAGTTTATGGAAAAGAAAGAAGAGTTTATAAAGAAATTGTTCAACACTTTTATGCACACACTTTTTCATCGTAAATTTACATATTTAAAGTTTTCTTTGTCTCGAGCCCCCCCCCCCTACACATGAAGATATACCTCTGAATGTAGTAGGAAAACGTTGATGGCCTGCCAGGCCCCCAGCCCAGCTAGAAATCCATGGCAGTAAATACTTATACATCTAAATAATGAAAATAAATGCACTTTCAGATAAACTTCATATTTTCTTCTTTAAAGTATCGTATATCAAAATCGAAGCCTCACATGGGATCAATCTTACACATAAAAATATGAAATATTCTGTTCATAGGAAATTATTATGCGAATTATCAAAATTAAGTAAAATTTAATGCTTTTAACCTCCTCGGATACTACTCTTGTTTACAAATTCCGCCCAGAGAGAACTGGTTTCAATATACGCAACTGCAAGTAACTTTCCTTGCATTATAACCTTGGATCTAGCAATCGGGATAAAGGATATCCAGTTAAAGAGTTTTTAATTCTGGTTATATTTATATTCTGATTGACCTGACCTGAAAGCCTTCTGGGTATAGATTGCTAGATCTAGTGGAGTAGTGGAGATGGAAGGAGATATGGCAGAGATGGTGGAAACTGCTGCTAATTTCTTCTTTGTAATTCCAGAAAATCTTCCCTGGAGAACAAATATAAATCTATAGATATAAAGTAGTACTCTCTAGTCTCTGTTTGTTTGTCTGCATGTTTAGTTTTATGTCCAATCATATCTCACGAACCCCGTGACCGATTTGCCTCACATTTTGACTGGGGGAACTTTGTTGTACCACGGAAATGTTTTTAGCTTGGGTTTAGAATTTAAAGTTGAAAATACTGTATGCGTAATTTTAAGTTAAATTCCATATACGTGTTGCTATGTTGAGAAATCAGACTGGACGCAGCGCACACTGGAATTTGAAGCTAAATACAAGCAGTTTTCGATAAGTTCACAGCTACACACGCACTACTCTGTACTCGAGGAAAATATGAAGGTACCGTTGTGAATCGGATTCGAACATAGCCTATATTTGCCTATGCTCTATATATTGTTTTATATCTGATGCTCCATATATCGTCTTCTGATGCTCCATGTATAGATTTATACATGATACTCATTTATATTTGTATACCTAATACTATATATATATTGTCTTATACCTGATACTCCATATATAGCTTTATACCTGATCCTTCATATATTGTTTTATACTTGATGCTCCATATATTGTTTCATACCTGATCCTCCATGTATAGTTTTATACTTGATGCTCCATATATTGTTTCATACCTGATCCTCCATATATAGCTTTATACCTGATCCTCCATATATAGTTTTATACTTGATGCTCCATATATTGTTTCATACCTGATCCTCCATATATAGTTTTATACTTGATGCTCCATATATTGTTTCATACCTGATCCTCCATATATAGTTTTATACTTGATGCTCCATATATTGTTTCATACCTGATCTTCCATATATAGTTTTTTATACCTGATACTCCATTTATATTTCTTTACCTCATACTCTATATATTGTTTTATAACTAATGCTCGAGTTATAGTCTTATACCTGACGATTCATACATAGTTTTATACCTGATGCTCCATATATAGTTTTATACCTGATGCTCCATATATAGTTTTATACCTGATGCTCCATATATAGCTTTATAGCTGATGCTCCATATATAGTTTTATAGCTGATGCTCCATAAATAGTTTTTTAGCTGATGCTCCATATATAGTTTTTTACATGATGCTCCATATATAGTTTTGTACCTAATGCTCCATGTATAGTTTTATACCTGATGCTCCATATGTAGTTTTATAGCTGATGCTCCATATATAGTTTTATACCTGATGTTCCGTATACAGTTTTATACCTGATGCTCCATTTATAGTTTTATACCTGATGCTCCATATATAGTTTTATACAGTGAAACCCTTAATAACGAATACATCGAAAGAATTCATCAAATGTCGGATTCTTCACTATCTGATAATGGAATGTTGCAGATATTTAGTTTTTAATTAAATGATAATATAGAACTCTTTAAAAATGCTCCCGCATATTCATGGCTATTTATTTATTTTCGCAAATACTGAAATTTACGTAATAATAGTAAAAAACTCATTGAAAAATTGTCAAGACGACATTTGATAAGTTCTTCCGATGTTTTCGTTATTAAGGGTTTCACTGTAGCTGATGCTCCATATATAGTTTTATACCTGATGCTCCATAAATAGTTTTATACCTGATGCTCCGTATATAGTTTTATACCTGATGCTCCATATATAATTTTATACCTGATGCTCCGTATATAGTTTTGGAGCGAGCTCAGACTGAGGGAAGTTATGGAGAAGAGGAGAGGGAGATAAAGTTGATAAATCTCCTTCTCCGGATACACTGTACAGGTCATCTTCCAAACCTTGAAATTTAAATCATAGAAATTCAGAGGTTTTCTTTCCGTTTTCTATAATATTGAATAAAATAAAATAAACTATATACAATACATATATAAAGTAGTAATCTCTGTTACATTCCGTTTTGGTCTAAAATTCAACAATTTTTACACTGACCAGGACCAAACTGTTAAATCCGTGTGAAATGTAAGGATCATNAAAACAGTTTTTAAAAATTAATAAAACAGTTTTTAAAAATTAATAAAACAGTTTTAAAAATTAATAAAACAGTTATTAAAAATTAAAAAACAGTTTTTAAAAATTAATAAAACGGTTTTTAAAAATTAATAAAACAGTTTTTAAAATGGTATCAAAAGCAATAAAAATTCTCTGTACAGGTTTATTACCCAAATAGCTTAGCTCAGGAAAAAAAAACGTACAAAAAAAGACAAAATTTATGCTGTAAAATCAACGTGTGATACGGTCCGAAGACCCCTATTTAAATAAATGCTTAGGATGTCGTTTAATCAAAATGATAATAATATAGTTATATTCGAATAAAAGAAGACATCGGAAGAATTTATATAATTTCGCCTTGAATTTGAATTTGAAGTTCCGCTCTCAGCTTTACAAGGAAATGTATAATTTTCTTTAGTTATATACAAATTTCTGTGATGGAAAGTCGATGTTTTTATATTTAATAAAAATTTTCTAAATTTCTTTTTTGTTAAGATAAATAAATAGCCCTAAAATATATGGAACAGGTTATCAAACAGCTTCATATAGTTGGACGCTAATTTGCGTATAAAAATCCTACAAATTGAATAATTCTGAGCTGCAAACCTCTGTAAAAGTCTTCAAGACGACATTTTAAAAAAAATTCTTCCATCATTGTCTTCTAATATTTGAGTTTAAGCATATCATGAAATATATGTAAATTATTACAGATTAGTTTAGTTTACCTTGCAATGTTGCTGTGAGCTGACTCTCAAAAATGACCTCCGACGACAGATCCGTCCTCAACTTTCTTCTTGTCCTCTTTGTTCTCTCCCTGTCCTCACCAACGTTATCCTCGTCCTCCTAAGGAAAGGACGGTTACTTGATAAATATACAGGGATAACTAGAAAACTTTGAAACAGGAAGACGATTTTTAAACTCAAGTTACTTTAAATAGTGCAATGAGCATGGGACACAGAATTTGTGCAGTGTAAACAGACCCATTTCACTTTTTTAGTGATTTGATAAGTGTCTAGGAAATCTAACAAAACATGAAATACATTTAATTACTCTATTGTGTTGTCTTCCGGTCTCAGAATTTTTTGATTATCACTGTATGATACTAAAAGTAGAGGTTTCTACTGTTATATTTTAGAAAAAGTGATTTCAAATTAAAATATATTTGATTAAAAGATAAATGTGACAAATAAAAATAAAAAAGTGTTTAATTTCTAATTACAGTAAATGAAAAAAGACATTCAAAGCTATTTACCAACTGTCATGTTGTGGGTTATAGAGTTTTTAGCTTTATGACAATTAATGTTTAGATTAACTGGAAAATATTGTTTTTTAAGATTTTATGTATTATGTAAAATAAGGTGAATTGCCCGGCGTTGCCGGTGTCGAATTTTAAAAATTAAATATTTTTTAAAATTTTGAATTTTGAAGAAGAAAAAAACTCGAATTTAAAAAAAATTGAGTTTTAAAGATCTTTTTTATCTTATGTTTCCTACCGAGCCCATGGATTTTCTCAAAAAAATCAGCCTATTTGGTCCAGCCGTTTAGCCAGCTATAGCTAAAATTTAAGTATATATGTATATATTTGAGCAAAGAGCTTTATCATATAGATTTAGATATTATAGAGAGTTTAGACTACCTCATATGCAGAATTGTCAATTCCAAGTTTCTTCAGCTTTTTCTTTCTTGTTTTTCGTTTTTCTTTTCCTTCCGCTTCTTCTCCAATTTTCTTATTCTTTTTCTTTCTTTCCTTTCTTTTTTCATTTTCCGCGTCGGAATTTAACCCCTGTTTATTTATCGGTCTTTCTCTCATTTCTTGATCCTCTGAACCCTCGAGACTTGATCCATCTTGAAAAAAAAGAATTCAAGAAAAAAGCTAGCGAATAGTAAACAGGGGGCGGAAACGTCATGTATGTCATATGTGTGTCTGTACCAAAAAAGTGTGTGTAAGAAATACCGAGCCGTAGGCGTGTACTGCAGGTATATACAGTTCATAAGAATCTCGGTGTTTGTACAGTCTAGGAAGGTACATTTGTTCATTGTTAATTGTTTACTTAAAAATAAGTTTAATATACATGTAATATATTATGCATATATTTAAGTCAACACTATAAACCAAATTTAAATGTTAAAAATATAATTTGATTTAAGTTTACAATAAACTACTCGATCGTTATTCAAGCTTAATTAAAATTGCCGACCTTGTTCTGCAATTTCCTTGACTGTAGTCATGTTGTGTGTCCGTACCAAAAGAGTGTGCGTTTGTGATAACGAACTCGTCTTCAAAGCATGTGCGACTGGCTTTCTCATGCCAGACCAGCGCCATTTCCCTTCCCTTTATTCTTATTCCCTGATAGTAAAGTCTAAACGAACGACATCGAAGAGCTATCCAATTTCTATAATGTATCATAACTAAATTAATTTGCTTTTCTCTTGGGTTTTCAATTGCAATAACACAGCTTAATATTACGCAACGTTTGCTTCCTCTTGCGCTTCAGGTTGCGCGCAATATAGTTATATTTGCGCATTGATGCGGAATATATTTTGAGTTAAAAGTTTTTATTGCGAATATGAATTTTAAGCGCTATTGTGCTTATGAGCATTGGTCCTGTTTATTGTTTAATATTCTTGTGAAGAAAATTGTAGTATTTTGTCCAAAATCAGGATTAAGGGCTCATTTTCCTAATTCTTTTCAAATTTTCTTTTATCCTATTTTTGTTTTTGTTATCTTCTACATATTTTTTATTTCATCTTTACCTTTTAATTTCTCTATCATAGTATTTAGCTTTCTTATGTTTTTTTAATCACATGTATTACTCTTATTTTCTTTTATAATTCCATTCGTTCGTATCTTACAGTGGTAGGCGATTATATCAATATAATGAAGTATTTAAGTTGCTAAGATTAAGTTAAGTTAAGATTGTGAATAAGCTTTTTTCCAATTACAAGTTTACAAGTAATCAAGTCAGGTTCTCTTGACATCTATGTTTATGTGTGCATACTGTTTAACAGCTTGATATAAAGCAAAATTGAAATCGAAAGTCGTCTTCATTGTATTGATATAATCGCCTTTACCACTGTATGTTAACTCACCATTTCTTTTTTTTCTGTTTCTTCTTCTATTTCTTCTTTCTTGATCAGAATCCACAATTCCCAAATCAACAGGCATTTTGAAAATCTTTGAAGAATATTTTCATGTAATATTTATTTTGTACTGATATGAAAAGGGTGTTTATAATGGTTATCAGTAAATGTAAAACTCCATTTTTTCTTAGCGAGGAAAAGTTTATCAATAAATTATTATTAAATTTTTTAACATTTTTATGTAAGATAAAAACTCGGGAAGCTATAGCGAGGTCACATCACATTAATTTGACATTCTTCTTTTGTTAAGTTTGCAGCGATATCATTGTACATTGTACATTTTTTTCAGAGAATTTCCCAAAATGCGCTATGATCCTTCTTCAATTTTAAGGTACTGTGAATGAGACATACATGTCTCATTCACGGTACCTAAAAATTGACAATTTTTAGTTTTGGTTCTACACTACAGTGATCCAATTGTGGATTCATACAGCAGAGACAATGTAGGCATTTGACAGAATTTATATCTTTTCTTAATAGAAAGGACGCCCTTCTTATTGCTACTCAGATAACGCTTTAAATGGTACCGTTGTGAATCGGGAATACTGATGTAACTCCTGAAAGAATTGAGTTTCCGGAATTTGAGTTGACTAGGTTTGTATGTTTAATATTTAGGACATTGGTATCCTGGGGGACCTAGAAGAAAGCAGTGTACACTGTACATACATTATTAAACTTGGTAGATTTTCTACCTTTGCTTTCCACTATATAATCTATCTATACCTACCTATCGGCCTATCTATCTATCTATCTATCTATCTATCTATCTATCTATCTATCTATCTATCTATCTATCTATCTATCTATCTATCTATCTATCTATCTATCTATCTATCTATCTATCTATCTATCTATCTATCTATCTATCTATCTATCTATCTATCTATCTATCTATCTATCTATCTATCTATCTATCTATCTATCTATCTATCTATCTATCTATCTATCTATCTATCTATCTATCTATCTATCTATCTATCTATCTATCTATCTATCTATCTATCTATCTATCTATCTATCTATCTATCTATCTATCTATCTATCTATCTATCTATCTATCTATCTATCTATCTATCTATCTATCTATCTATCTATCTATCTATCTATCTATCTATCTATCTATCTATCTATCTATCTATCTATCTATCTATCTATCTATCTATCTATCTATCTATCTATCTATCTATCTATCTATCTATCTATCTATCTATCTATCTATCTATCTATCTATCTATCTATCTATCTATCTATCTATCTATCTATCTATCTATCTATCTATCTATCTATCTATCTATCTATCTATCTATCTATCTATCTATCTATCTATCTATCTATCTATCTATCTATCTATCTATCTATCTATCTATCTATCTATCTATCTATCTATCTATCTATCTATCTATCTATCTATCTATCTATCTATCTATCTATCTATCTATCTATCTATCTATCTATCTATCTATCTATCTATCTATCTATCTATCTATCTATCTATCTATCTATCTATCTATCTATCTATCTATCTATCTATCTATCTATCTATCTATCTATCTATCTATCTATCTATCTATCTATCTATCTATCTATCTATCTATCTATCTATCTATCTATCTATCTATCTATCTATCTATCTATCTATCTATCTATCTATCTATCTATCTATCTATCTATCTATCTATCTATCTATCTATCTATCTATCTATCTATCTATCTATCTATCTATCTATCTATCTATCTATCTATCTATCTATCTATCTATCTATCTATCTATCTATCTATCTATCTATCTATCTATCTATCTATCTATCTATCTATCTATCTATCTATCTATCTATCTATCTATCTATCTATCTATCTNGTGATAAAGAATGATTGTAGGTTTACTTTGATTTAGTTTTAAAAGATAACATATAAACAAGAAAATTATTGCATTCTCTGTACGTTTTTTCTCATATTACAAAATATTTGTATTTGTGAAAACATCGTTTATTTTACGACGGTGTTATATTATACGGTAGAATAATTATCAATAACCCTAGATTTAATTTACAAGGCAAATATATACTCTGCTTTTGTGGGTGCTTCGTCTATATGATTTGTGAAAATTTTCCAGGGGGGATAATAGTTAACTACCTGGGCCGCTGTCTAGCCTGAGAGTACACCTAGGACAGTTTACTTATAAGGGATATTAAGAGATTATGGCCTATATCATACAGTATTGTAGATTTATTATGATTTAGTTTTAAAAGATAACATATAAATAAGAAAATTATTGCTTCCTCTGTACGTTATAACTCAAGTTACAAAATATTTGTATTTGTGAAAACATCGTTTATGTTTACGACGGTGTTATATCATGCAGTAGAATATTTATGAGTACACTTAGATCTAATAAACAAGGCAAATGTTTACTCAGCTATTGTGGGTGCTTCGCACTCATCTTCTACATGCATTGTGAAAATTTTCTCTCTGTATACACTTTATAACAAAAACCAAAAAAGTTGCGGATTTTATAAAAAAAAACATTTTGTGGATTTTCATCTTTTGATAAAAATTGAATAAACCTTTCCCCGGGACATGTAAAGTTCCACACAAAATTCAGCTGTTTTGACGTTAATTGGATACAACAAACAACAAAGTATAAATAAAAGTATGAAATTAATTGCTTTTTCATTACTCGATCTATCATTGCACCTGCAGATCATATTTCATGATTAGTACAATAAATCGACTCAAAGAAGTTCGTAGTAAGATTTTGAATCGACTGGAGACCACCAGAGGGATTTTATTTTCGCTGGAGGGGTTTCAAAAAATGCTTTTTACAATTTAAAACTTTACGCAGGGTGATTTACATTCCACTGGAGGGATTCAGATATCCTTCCTGGGGGTTTATAATTCCACTGGAGGGATTCAGTTATCCT
>NW_019396843.1:271705-302844 GCF_000591075.1 Eurytemora carolleeae | reverse complement strand
TTGATAGCTACGCTTGTGTCCCTGTGTGGCATTTAGAGCCTGAGTAATATCTGGTTTGTTAGCTACGCTTGTGTCCCTGTGGGGTATTTAGAGCCTGAGTAATAGCTTGTTTGATAGCTACGCTTGTGTTCCTGTGGGTATTTAGAGCCTGAGTAATAGCTTGTTTGATAGCTACGCTTGTGTCTCTGTGTGGCATTTAGAGCCTGAGTAATATCTTGTTTGATAGCTACGCGTGTGTTCCTGTGTGGCATTTAGAGCCTGAGTAATAGCTTCTTTGATAGCTAAGCTTGTGTCTCTGTGTGGCATTTGGAGCCTGAGTAATATCTTGTTTGATAGCTACGCGTGTGTTCCTGTGTGGCATTTAGAGCCTGAGTAATAGCTTGTTTGTCAGCTACGCGTGTGTCCCTGTCTGACATTTAGAGCCTGAGTAATTGCTTATTTGATAGCTACGTTTGTGTCCCTGTGTGGCATTTAGAGCCTGAGTAATAGCTTGTCTGATAGCTACGCTTGTGTCCCTGTGTGGGATTTAGAGCCTGAGTTATAGCTTGTTTGATAGCTACATGTGTGTTCCTGTGTGGTATTTAGAGCCTGAGTAAAGCTTGTTTGATAGCTACGCTTGTGTCCCTGTGTGGCATTTAGAGCCTACGTAATAGCTTTTTGATAGCTACGAGTGTGTCCCTGTGTGGCATTTAGAGCCTGAGTAATAGCTTGTTTGATAGCTACGCTTGTGTCCCTGTGTGGTATTTAGAGCCTGAGTATAGCTTGTTTGATAGCTACGCTTGTGTCCCTGTGTAACATTTAGAGCCTGAGTAATATCTTATTTGATAGCTGAGTTTGTGTCCCTGGGTGGAATTTAGAGCCTGAGTAATAGCTTGTTTGATAGCTACGCTTGTGTCCCTGTGATTTAGAGCCTGAGTAATAGCTTGTTTGATAGCTACGCATGTGTCTCTGTGTGACATTGAGAGCCTGAGTAATAGCTTGTTTGACAGCTACGCTTGTGTCCCTGTCTGACA
Organism: Eurytemora carolleeae; assembly: GCF_000591075.1. Lineage (NCBI taxonomy): Eukaryota > Metazoa > Arthropoda > Copepoda > Calanoida > Temoridae > Eurytemora > Eurytemora carolleeae. The sequence goes on along the minus strand of NW_019396843.1, from coordinate 301,831 downwards.
TTTAGAGCCTGAGTAATTGCTTATTTGATAGCTACGTTTGTGTCCCTGTGTGGCATTTAGAGCCTGAATAATAGCTTGTCTGATAGCTACGCTTGTGTCCCTGTGTGGGATTTAGAGCCTGAGTTATAGCTTGTTTGATAGCTACATGTGTGATCCTGTGTGGTATTTAGAGCCTGAGTATAGCTTGTTTGATAGCTACGCTTGTGTCCCTGTGTGGTATTTAGAGCGTGAGTATAGCTTGTTTGATAGCTACGCTTGTGTTCCTGTGTAACATTTAGAGCCTGAGTAATATCTTATTTGATAGCTGCGTTTGTGTCCCTGTGTGGTATTTAGAGCCTGAGTAATAGCTTGTTTGATAGCTACGCTTGTGTCACTCTGTGGCATTTAGGTTTGAGTAATAGCTTGTTTGATAGCTACGCTTGTGTCCCTGTGTGACATTTAGAGCCTGAGTAATAGCTTGTCTGATAGCTATGCTTGTGCCCCTGTGTGGCATTTAGAGCCTGAGTAATAGCTTGTTTGATAGCTACGCTTGTTTCGCTGTGTGGCATTTAAATCCTGAGTAATAGCTTGTTTGATAGCGTTGCTTGTGTCCCTATGTGGCCTTTTGAGCCTGAGTAATAGCTTGTTTGATAGCTATACTTGTGTCCCTGTGTGGCATTTAGAGCCTGAGTAATAGCTTGTGAGATAGCTACACGTGCGACCTTGTGTGGCATTTAGAGCCTGAGTAATAGTTTGTTGACAGCTACGGAGATCGCGCCCTCAGGTACCTGAGTAATAGTTTGTTGATAGCTACGGAGATCGCGCCCTCAGGTAATGGCGTTGATAGTTCACAAGATTGTAGCCTGGTGGATTGTGTCCTGGTTGATTTTGATAGCGGATGGGTTGTACCTGGACTGATACAGTTTGGGACAAAGTTTTAAGAGTACGGCATTTACTACAAGATTACTAAATTATTGGAAATAAATTCAATTTGATTCAATTCAAATTATACATTTCTGCATAACAATTTTAACGATAACATATATAATTGCTCCTTCAAATCTAAATAAACTCTAAAACAATTGAATTGGCAACACTATGGGGACGGAAGGGTTCAAGTATACACAATGCGGATCAGCACGGCAGAGGCGACTAGGCAGGTGTTTACAGACGGCTTTAATTACAGGGCATCAACACAACTTTAATTATAAATTGAAAATGAAGGACTTAAAGAAATTGAACAGCAACAGAAACACCAATCAATGATTTGAACAAACATAATCCCGACATTTATTAACAAGCACAGTTTTTAATTCAATTTTAAATTCATTTTTATTAGAAGTATTAGAAATGAAGTGGTAAATTATTCCATAGAGATGGGAAGGTGTAAAATGGAAAACGTTTAATATAGTCGAGATTAATTATTGGAATAATATAATCACTTTCATTTCGAAGTTGATATTCACGATTTTCTTGATTTTTAAGAAATTCATTTGAAAAAGAAATAGGAGCATATATTGATACTCAATTGAATGCATGAAATTCGCTGTTTGTTGAGAAAATAACTCAAGTAAGGGTAGAACATTTAGATAATAAAATAATGGATCAGTATGCGCGTTATATTTAGCTCCAGCTAAAATTCTAATACAGCGTTTTTGAAGTTGGAGTAATAAGTTTAAAATACTTGTATATACTGGAAGACAATAGAGAAAATAAGGATGTATTAGAGCATAGTAAAAAGATATTTTAAAGCCTTGGTAGACAAGATATTTCTAACTTTTTTCAGGGAGTAAAGAGATTTAGAGATTTTTTTGGAAGTAACCGAAACATGGTAGTCTAAACTTAAATTTTCGTCTACCCAGAAACCGAAAATCTTAAATGCAGGATACGGATGGGATTTGTTTGTTAAAATTTCAATAGGATATATTAAGCTAGGATCCTGAACAGTATCTAAGTCATTATTATTAATTTCAAAAACTATCTCAGTTGGAACACTTTTACCTTTGGGATGAAAAACAATAATCTTATTTTTAACCTTAACCAGACTCCAAGCTTTTGGATTTCATGATTAACCGCTTTAACCAACTCATTAATTGACAAACCTTTTGCTAAACCAGTAATATCATCTGCGAAGTGAAAGTTTACCAAGCTATTGGTAGTATGCATGTCATTGATAAAGCTCAAGCAAAACTGAAATATTGATTAAAGTAAAAAAAACTCAGATAAAACACCATTTATCATAACAAATGTTGTTGTTGTTCTAAGAAAAAGGAGTTATTTTTTATAACATGTAAGATTTATCTTGTGTTGATTCGTATAAACACAATTAAAAAATACTCAATTCATTCACGTTTTCATCTATTCAGCCAGAAATTAGTGTTATACAGGCAAACTTCCGTATCAAGCTTTATGCACGTTAATATAGTTGTATGCATGTTTGTTTACTAATACATATATCCGGTCTCTAGAGATGTTAACGCATGTTTTAAACTGGGTCTGCATCACGCTTTATTTACATTTGTAGTCCTAATTAAATAGATGTTTGGTCAGAAAATCATTTTTTTGAAGGGGGGGNTAGTCCAAATATCTGTTAATAGGTTAGTTCCATATTGTGCTTCCTGGGAAGCGTATTACTACAATATAACACAAGTGTAGTAAATGAAATGTAGAAATTTGCATCGATTCATCATGCTGCTTCCTTATATAACAGCTTTATTCAATATAGGAGTAGTTCAGGCTGCTTTAGATAATAAAGGTAATAAGCTGGTGTCTAGTAGCAGCTTTATTTAATATAGGAGTAGTTCAGGCTGCTTTAGATAATAAAGGTAATAAGCTGCTGTCTTGTAGCAGCTTTATTTAATATTGGAGCTCTAAAGTATATGTATCTAGCAATCCACATCAAACTAAAGTGGTTGTATCTAGCAGTCCACGTCAATGTTTGTAATGCTAATCATGACTCGTGAGACCACCTAGACCAATTTGCCTCAAATTTTGATTAAGGAATTCTATTTTAGTACCGGACTATGCTTAGCTTGAAATTGAAGAAAATTCACTTTCAGTAGGAAATTTTAGTTTTCAGGCAAAGTTTTGTGTCCAAGCTTTCTTGATAATACTCTGTTGATATTTTTGATGGTTTTTACCGTCCTTTGCACAGTATTTATTTATTTATTACGATATTTTGTTTGAATTTATTTTTATATAATATCTATATCTATATAGCCTCATAACTTCCAGTGTATAATTTTTGTATGCCCTGTTTACATATCTGTATATTTGACCTACATATTTTATATTTAAGTGCAAAACCTCATAAAAGGATAAATAGATCAATTCTAAGCAGGGTGGATACTATATTTACTTTTTCAAACAAAACTCCTTTCACTGGGGAGCTAGTGATAAAAAATGTTGATATTTTATTACAGCGAAGACAGTATAACACTCTTGAAAAAAGCCTTTTATAAAACTAAAACGAAATACGTCTTGTCTGCAGTATGAAAAAATTTCATATTTTGATCTTTAATTCAAAATCCGGGGAAAACAGCATTAAAATTTATTTACTTTCATACTAAAAATCATAGATTAATTAAAATAACAGATGATACACAAGATGTCGTCTTTTCAAGATTTGGATAAAACTCGTTCATAATAACCATGATGCAGAAGCCCAGAGGAGTTTCGCGCAGTTGGCGTAGAATTACAAGACAGAGAGTGCCTGTTCTTCGCCGACTGCGTGAAACGAAACTCAGGCGTCTGCCTCAGGGTTATTGTAAACGAGTTTCATCTAAATCTTGAAAAGACGACATCTAGTGTCCTTTCTGTTATTTTAATTAATCTATGCTTAAAATATATGACAAACGAAAAGGTATAAAATAGCAACTAGGAAAAATATAAATTTGGGTTCGAAAGTTAAGGCTCACCATGCACATGTTTCCTCTTTGCAGGATATGATGTACAATGGAACCCGTAAAATTGTGGAATAGGAAAACCACTTTTACACTTAAGTTAAAATTCTAGATAGTCTAGTCTAACGATCATGAATAAGTTTATTTAAATTTTACAAGCTACTGCTTTTTGCTTTTTAAATTAAGATATCAATGTTGTTTTAATATTCCCCAGGTTTACGGGTCCTATAACTGTGTGCATTACAACTTTTATAAAAAAAAAATGTGTTTAGTTATTTAAACAAGTGTATTTACAGAAACAGAACAAAAAATGCATTCATGAATGATAATAAGTGTTAAGGTTAACGTACATCAACATACTTTGAAAATATATTTATAATTATAATTATTATATATGCATAGTTTTAATACTTAACTTTATGTATGTGTGCGCATGTACAGTGAGAACCAGAAAATAGTGGAATTAGCTAGTCTATTTTATCTTGAGTTATAAATAGAATTTTATGATTTCCAACTGAACCCTGAATACCAAAGACGATATGTATTCATCATTTTCAGGTTCCCAATAGCTTACGAAAGTATTTAGGTGTGGGTTGCTTATTCATGCAGATTAAGCGTATCAACTGATGCGGTTGTTTTTCGCCGAATGTATAGACTATAATAAAAAACGGGCAACGCCAGAAGTATTTTAGGAAACAGAAGAATTTTTAAACTGCGGAAGGTGTATACTGTATTTATATGTATCTGAGCTTTAACATGAATTCTATGATAGTTCAGTTTAAACACCTTGAAGTGTAAAAGAATTGTATTTAGGTTGCTTTATGCTTATATCTGATCAAATGAGACACTATACATACAGAGAGTACTTGCTGGCGGCTTCTTTTGACAGGTAGACAGGTAGACAGGTAGACAGGTAGACAGGGAGACAGGTAGACAGGTAGACAGGTAGACAGGGAGACAGGTAGACAGGGAGACAGGTAGACCGGTAGACCGGTATCCAGGTATCCAGGTTGATAAGTAGACAGGTAGACAGGTAGACAGGTAGACCGGTAGCCAGGTAGACAGGTAGACAGGGAGACAGGTTGACAGGGAGACAGGTAGACAGGTAGACAGGAAGACAGGTAGACAGGTAGACAGGGAGACAGGTAGACAGGGAGACAGGTAGACCGGTAGACCGGTAGCCAGGTAGACAGGTTGATAAGTAGACAGGTAGACGGGTAAACCGGTAGCCAGGTATACAGGTAGACAGGGAGACAGGTTGACAGGGAGACAGGTAGACAGGTAGACAGGTCGACAACTCTTCGTAAACGACCGTTAACGACGACCCAACGCTGACGATCGTTAACGAGCTTTAAAGTGAGAAAATATATTTTTTGTTTGGAAAATTCAAGGTCATAAAATATTCAGTTTATTTGTCTCGTGAAAAAAACCATTTAAGACAACATTCATAACCTTATCTTCCAGAAAAAAAAACGTTAAATTGATTGTCTTAAAACTACAGATTCATTCGCGAAATTTTTTTTCAAAAACGATCATTTTACAAAAAAGATAGTTTTTAAAAAACAATTGCTTTAAAAACGCTAGTTTTTCGCTGAAAAACACATAGTTATACTACCGTCTAACACACATAGTTATACTACCGTCTACCACACATAATTATACTACCGTCTACCACACATAGTTATACTACCGTCTACCACACATAGTTACACTACCATCTACCACATATAGTTATACTACCGTCTACCACAATAGTTATACTACCGTCTACCACACATAGTTATACTAACGTCTACCACACATAGTTATACTACCGTCTACCACACATAGTTATACTAACGTCTACCACACATAGTTATACTACCGTCTACCACACATAATTATACTACCGTCTACCACACATAGTTATACTGCCGTCTACCACATATAGTTATATACTACTGTCTACCACACATAGTTATACTACCGTCTACCACACATAGTTACACTACCATCTACCACACATAGTTATACTAACGTCTGCCACACATAGTTATACTACCGCCTACCACACATAGTTATACTACTGTCTACCACACATAATTATACTACCGTCTACCACACATAATTAGACTACCGTCTACCACACATAGTTATACTGCCGTCTACCACACATAGTTATACTAACGTCTACCACACATAGTTATACTACCGTCTACCATACATAGTTATACTGCCGTCTACCACACATAGTTATACTACCGTCTACCACATATAGTTATACTACCGTCTACCACACATAGTTATACTACCGTCTACCACACATTATAGTTATACTACCATCTACCACACATAGTTATACTACCGTCTACCACACATAATTATTCTACCGTCTACCACACATAGTTATATTATCGTCTACCACACATAGTTATATACTACCGTCTACCACACATAGTTATACTACCGTCTAACACACATAGTTATAATACCTTCTACCACAGATAGTTATACTACCGTCTACCACACATATTTATACTACCGTCTAACACACATAGTTATACTACCGTCTACCACACATAGTTATACTGCCGTCTACCACACATAGTTATACTATCGTCTAACACACATAATTATACTACCGTCTACCACACATAGTTATACTACCGTCTACCACACATAGTTATACTATCGTCTACCACACATAGTTATATACTACCGTCTACCACACATAGTTATACTACCGTCTAACACACATAGTTATAATACCTTCTACCACAGATAGTTATACTACCGTCTACCACACATAGTCATACTACCGTCTAACACGCATAGTTATACTACCGTCTACCACATATAGTTATACTACCGTCTACCACACATAGTTATACTATCGTCTAACACACATAGTTATAATACCGTCTACCACACATAGTTATACTACCGTCTAACACACATAGTTATACTACCGTCTACCACACATAGTTATACTACCGTCTACCACACATAGTTATAATACCGTCTACCACACATAGTTATACTACCGTCTACCACACATAGTTATACTACCGTCTAACACACATAGTTATAATACCGTCTACCACAGATAGTTATACTACCGTCAAACACACATACAAACTAAAGAATTGGCTTAGATTGGAAGTGCTTTTAATCTTTTAATACAAACTTTAACATTAGATAAAAGATAAATAATTACTTTTAAATCGGCTCTTCACTTTCATGTTTCGTGGGAAAATCTATATTTATTTATATTATACTATTAAAGGTAACCAAGGAACCAAGGAACAATATACAGGAACCCCCAACTCAGATAGACGCATTTTATGTACTGTACACTGTGGGAGGAATGTAAACAAACCCAGTGCCCCCCCCCCAGAAGTTGAAGGGAAAGGACTAAAGCTCTGATGTGATATTACAGTCCAACAAAAATAAGTTAATATATCAAGTTAAAGCGAATACTTATGATTTTTGGCTTTCTGGTCAATTTGGAAAATAAATTTTTATTCCACCCCTTTTGGGCCCTTTTTCTCAAAAATGATGCGTTGCCCCTGAATTCTTTGTTTTGATCTCTTCCCACTGCAGTACACAGATTTGACGCACAAGATATGGCGGTTCCTGCTGATTTCTTGCTCGGAACTAGTTTTATCAAAACGATAATAAAGATTGGAAATAAAGGTGGGAACTGTTGTTGGAATTGGCCGGGCTTGTTTACCATAAACCAGTTCCTCAGCAGTTCTAATACGAAATAATTACACAAACCCTTCTCCCCTTACCTTCAGTATACAAACCTTGACTAAATTTATTAGAATTTGTACAAAATGTGCGTAAGGTTATAAAAACTGTGTGATATCTACAGAAATTAAAATTTTGCCTTTTTTAGCCCTGATCCAGGACTGGATAGAAACTGCCTTTTATCAGACTCAATAGCTGAAGAAAATTCGATACAGGTTAACTTAGGTTTTACTTTTAAAAATTTGTTAAAGGGACTGTAAGCGTAAGTTTAATTGACCCTCCAGGGAAAAATAACAATGCCAGATCTACAGCGGTACCCTTGAAACCTTAATCTGATCAAAATTGAGGAAGATAACGTTGTTTTTCTGACTTGAAAGTTTTGATTTTTGTGAATTTCTTCAAAAATTTCTTACAAGCAAGAAATGTGCAGGTTACTGTTGCAGAGAAACCACAAATAAAGATAAACAGTTTAAATTAACAAAAACATGCATGCATATATATTTAATTCATATATAATCAGACCAAGCATTTAATGGAGCCGTTGTAAATCAATGGGAGGCCGAATTTCAAGAATTTGAGCCGCGGCTTAACTTTTAGCCGCGGCTCAAATATGGTTAGTTCCACTTAAAATTGTATTCAATTTTCAAGATTTAAGCCGGCGCTCAATTAAACCGGTTTTTGGGGGATTTGAGAAATTCATTAAATTCGGACTCGGGCATCAGCATGGAGGGTCGCATGAAAATACGCTTATATTGCCTGTCTCTCGTTCTTTTAAAAATCTAAATAATTTTGAAAATGTTTCACACATAAATAAGTTTTCAAAAAAAACCGAGAGGGTAAAAAGTGACTTGCGGAAAAACTGTTATCAGTTTATTTAGAATAAAAGTAAATCGATTCTGCAGTATTTATAATTTGAAATGTTTAGGACTGCAGTCCAGGAGTATTTATAATCTGAAATATTTAGGATCCGTCCCTGGAGTATTTATAATTTGAAATATTTAGGACCGGTCCTGGAGTATTTATAATTTGAAATATTTAGGACCGGTCCTGGAGTATTTTTAATTTGAAAGTTTGTGATTCTTTTGGCAAGGAACAGGTAAAGGACTGATAATGTATAATGTAATAATGTACACAATTTTATTGTATTTTGTGATTCAAATGTACGATTTTTTCACAAAAATTAAATGTTCATTGTGCATTACATGCCAGATCTGGCCGATTGGGCATTTGTGCACCTGACCCAGAGATGAGAGAGTTACAGAGATCGATTGAAACCTATGCTATGCGATATTTTCTACAGCATGTTTTATTGTGTACAAGTACTGTACACGACCAATCAGCAAACATCTGTATTCAGGGATATTTAAGGATCATTTGGATTCGACACGCAAAATCTTCAAAAATAGACTGAATTCATAAATGTTATATTTCATGTTTAAAATTGGAGTATTTCTTTAAAAGTTGTAAAACTTAACCTCTAAATGGGTATTATATTCAACAAGTGGCCGTAAGATGGCACTCTAAAAACCTATCGTAAAAACGTATCATGTCGTGCTGGGTCAACTTAGGCCTACGTAGCCCACCCTGTGAAAGGAGATAAGCAGCCTGTGTAGTCTGTGACCTGACCCAGACACAAAAATGGCGTATTGTGACAATAAAATAAAATAACACTCCGCTCTTGAGGGCCGGGATCACGGTTTTCGGGTCGGTAATGTTGGTCAAAAGATGATTAAATAATAATAAAAAATGGTTTATTTATCATACAAAAATCTAAAAGATAACCTGGTGTATCAAATGACTAAGGTTTCAGTGAGAATCATTGTTGTAACTTGTAAATTCTGGTTTGACGACTGAATACTAATTTTATCACAAAAAAAAACACAAGATTGATTAGTGAGAAACACTTTATCCCAATTAAGTTTATGTTTCTTAAATCAAAAATGCATAGTTCCGAAATTGCTTAAAGAATAAAAACGAGACAATTCCTTTTTTACTAACTCTTCTAAAGAGTGCCCCCCCCCCCCTCCATTAGAAGGAGTCACTCTTCTAAAGAGTGAAATTACAAATTTTATTTTGATATTTTAATACAAAAGACATCGTATACAGATTTCATTTACAACCTAAAGCACATGATCATCATGTTGTTTTTAAAAAGTACATCCGAATTTACAAGCATTTATCGGTTGAAAGTGTAAAAACAAATGTAATTATATACAATTATCTAACAAAGTGATGAATGTTATGGAACGAATATGTAAACAAAACTTAGTGTAAGTGGTCGCTTCAAAAACCTTGAATTTCACCTCCATTTCCTGTTTATTCAGTACGAGCTGTCTATTTGTAAAGAGTGTCCTACGAAACATGAAAGTAGCAAGACGACCTGAAGGTCGTCCTTTATCTTTGAAATAGATTGCGGCATTTATTTGTAATACAACTTAAAAGCGTTAATCACCATGGTATAATCCTAGTACTGACATTTCTAAAATGTGGTCTGTCATTTTTGTGCTTTAGATATATCCGACAGTTCAGATGTCGCAGTTATGATTTAATAAATGAAATTCTGAACGAATTTCTTCTTATCTCCGGTAATATTGACAAGACCAAAACGCGAACCACATTTTGGAAATCCCAAGACTTGGAGAATTTTGAAATTATTGTTTCATGGATGATACATGTAAAAGTAGGTTCCTTAAATAATTTCAAATATTAAAGATGACCTTAAAGTCGTCTTCCTACTGTACACTTGCGTGGGACACCCTGTATGTTGATTAGATATGAAAACATAAAAAAACTAACTTACCCCCCCCCCCTCGTCAACTATACTTTGAGCAATAAAAACATCAACAGAAAAAAAACAAGTGTTGACCCTTTTGGAAAATATGCACGTAACGTAAGAAATATAACTAAGCCCAGATCCTTGTGAGATGCCCAAGCTTGGATTGGAATCATACATTACGTTTAGCGAGCAAATTCAGCGAGCATAATTTCATCAATCCTGAAAAAATGAAAAATCAATACAAATTACTAATACCCAATATTTAGATTTCAGATGTGGAGTGTTTTAAGATGTTTGCGAAGCGTGCAAGGTAAATTTTAAGTTTTAAGCAGTGCTTAGGATCCATTTCCTTTAGATGCAGATCCACATCCGGATCCGGATTCAGGTCATGAATATTTCTTTAAGATTTGCTCAAAAGAAGAATTTAAAATTATTTTCTCAATGAACCACTCAGAAGTAAGGACATTTTACTACTCTTTCTTTTTCAGCAGTTCAGATTTTGAGTTTGAGAATAAAAATATTTTTTACAGTTTTTGGTTGATATTTTGTCCCTTGGATCCGGATATTGATCCAGGAAGCCAATATGTTATGAATCCAACGGATCAGGATCCGGATCCTGAGCACTGGTTTTAAGATTACATATACATATTAAAATCATCCATCTTAAACATAAATTATCAAAAATTGAAAATTGGAAAAATGTTTAAAACTTAAGCAGGGTGTCGAATTTCTATTTGCTAATCATGGTTTAGGACTCCGATTATTATTATTAAATAATTTGGCAAGAAACAAGTTAACAGCTGCAGAGTCGTGAATATTAGGAAACAGATAGTTTATATTCCGTACAGTCGTCTTTGAAGTCTCATCCTTTGTGGGTAACCCTGTATAGAAAAACAGAAATTCATGTGAAAATTAAGAATTTAATATATATTATATATAAATAATCAGGAATGTGCACAACAAAACGTCAAGATTGTTTACTAAAGGAATAAAGGCAAAAAACGAAAATTTTCCAAACCCTATATCTTCGCAACCTAATGGCGTGAACTTTTGATATTTCAAACATAGACTATTTAATATAACATAATTTTCAATTTGAAATATCTGAGGTCTACGACATTGGGTTGCACAGATTAGGAATTCGAAAATCAGAGTTTGTTGCAAAGACTCAATTCTTTTATACTCTTTTTCCGAGCCATGTTTTCTCTCTTTAGGCTGATTATATAATTTGCTTATATTTAAGGTTAGCAGACTCTGTAATCCATAAATCATTAAGAACCTTTTCATTAGATGAATGCAAATTCAGGTTTTAAATATTATTATCATTACGATTATGCTTGTTGTTATTACTATTATTATTCTTATTATTATTATTAGTAGTAGTATTATTTAAATACTTGTTAAAGAAAATAAATGTAATTTTTTTGCAAATTATCATTATTATTTATTTGATTAATGTTATTATAATTATTGATATTATTATCATTTACTATATTAATGTTGTTAAAATTATTGATAATATTATTATTTTTAATGTTATTATATCATCTATTGTTATTATTGTTATCATTCATATCTTTATCATTTTCATTAAAAAGTTGTAAAGAAAATTTTTTTTAAAAAGATTATCATTTTCATTCAAAAGTTTTAAAGCAAAAAATTTCAAAAAAAAAGATTGTTTTTATCAATAAGGTAAAAAAGTTGTCTGTTTAGATGCCGGGATGATTATCATTGTACAGTTTTCTTCTTCACTCTTAGTTCAGAAATAAATTGTCATATTTCTGAAGCACCCAACATTGACCAGTACATAGAGAGGTAACATATACATCGAGCAGTACATAGAGAGGTAACATATACATAGAACAGTACATAGAGAGTTAACATATACATAGGAGAGGTAACATATACATAGAGCAGTACATAGAGAGGTAACATATACATAGAACAGTACATAGAGAGTTAACATATACATAGGAGAGGTAACATATACACAGAGCAGTACATAGGGAGGTAACATATACATAGAGCAATACAAAGAGAGGTAATATATACAAAGAGCAGTACATAGAGAGGTAATATACAAAGAGCAATACATAGAGAGGTAGCATATACATAGAGCAGTACATAGAGAGGTAGCATATACATAGAGTAGTACATGAGAGGTAGAATATACATAGAGCAGTACATAGAGAGGTAGCATATACATAGAGTAGTATATAGAGAAGTAGAATATACATAGAGCAGTATGTCTTTAAGTCAGTTAGAAACAAAAGTTTTTGCTTGTCATCTGTAAAAAATATTCTTCCTATTATAAATATTAAACTAACCATTAACAACTCTTTATTTCGATCATATTGAATATAGAATTTCAGCCTGGGGAAGAAACAAATGTTCGGAAAGAAAAAAATTCATATTTTACAGAAACGCACAATAAAATTAATTGATAACTCAAAAGCAATGTCTCATAGTGAATCTCTTTTTCTTAAGTATAAGATTCTAAAGGTTAATGATCTTGTCGACTTTTACCAAGCTATATTTATGTATAGATATACAAATAAACTACTTCGATCCTTCCTCTTTTGAAAACATTTTTAAAAAGCTTGGAAACTTTGAAAGATCTCTTAACTATCAACTTGACATTCTCAAAATGAGCTTATTACAGTATTTACCATCAAGCTCTCTTCTTAAGATGTGGAATAACCTGCCTCTTGACTTAAAAAGAAGCAACTCTCTAAGTATATTTAAAAATAGACTAATAAACTCTCTTTTTGAAAATTACATTACAATGTGTTATAAACCGAATTGTTATTCATGTAAAACTAATTAATTATGTTTTTATATGTTTTGATGTTTGTCTTGCACATGTCAGAAAATTATTTTAAAATCTAGTTATTCTAACAAATGTATAAACTATTGCAGCATAAGATAAAATCGCACCCTGATCTCTAATAGTTCATCTTAAATCTATTTAATGGAAATATTTTGTTATCATTATTAAAATTAGGTGGAAAAAATAAACAAAACATCCAAGAGCTATTTTCCACCTAATTGCTTTATACTTGTACTGTTAATATAATTATCAATTTGTAATTGAAAAATCGTTCTGTATACCAATACATGCATTTTAGCACTAAACTTTATCTATCTATCTAGAGAGGTAATAGAGCAGTACATAGAGAGGTAATAAGTACATAGAGAAGTACATAAAAAGGTAATTTATACATAGATCAGTACATAGAGTGGTAATATACATATTGAGCTNAGGTCAAAAACTTTTTTGCCACCCACCGTGTTACACGAATTGGGCTGAGTGTATCGGAAACCGGGTTACACGAATTGGACTGAGTGTATCGGAAACCGGGTTACACGAATTGCGCTGAGTGACTTTGGCAAATATCAAATTTTTTGCAAGAAAAACAATGTTCATGGTTAGTCTCGTATCATCTTTTTTTAATGGTTAAGGAATTGAGTCTTTGTAACAAACTCTGTTTTTCTTATCCCTGTATCTTCTCACGCTAGTGCTGAAGACCTCCGATAATTCAAACTATGGATCATGTTAGATTAAATAATCTAAGTTTGGAATATCAAAGGTGTAAACCAACCGGTTGCTGAGAATAGGGATTAGAAAATATGAGTTTTTGGCAAAACTCAGTTCCTTTACACAAATGTATATACCGCAAAAAAAAAAACCCACCTGATGGTAGTTTTGTTAAACGATACTCTTTTAAAATTCCGAAGAAGAAAATACTGTTGCCCTTACCTGGAATTATTCCTGTATTTGTTAAATGTACAGTGAAACCAATAAAACTGTAGAATAGGATGACAACTTTTATCTGATCAATATTCGGTGTTGCTATAAAGCAAATAGTTAAACATCAGCCGTCTTCCTATTCCACAGTTTTTGAGTCTATACTACTGTACAATGTACAGTACATTGTGCATTTATTTATTTAGAGTCTACGACCGACTGGACAGTCTCTGGTTCCCCATGTGCTACTGGAAGTTGCAGGTACAGACATACCCATTGACACAGCCATTGACACAGTCACTAACACAACCATTGACACAGTCACTAACACAGTCACTAAAACAGACACTAAAACAACCATTGACTCATCTATTAACACAGTCATAAACACACTAACATACCCATTGACACAGCAATTGACACAGCCATTACACAACCATTAATACAGACATTTACACAGCTATTAACACATCCAAGACACATCCATTAACACAGCCATTGACACAGCCATTGACAGAGTCATTGACAGAGCCATTGACACAGCCATTGACAAAACCATTTACACAGCCATTGACACAGCCATTGACACAGCCATTGGCACAGCCATTGACACAGCCATTAATACAAACAATTACACAGCCATTAACACATCAATGACACGTCCATTAACACAGCCATTGACTCAGCCATTGGCACAGCCTTGACAAAGCCATTGAAACAGCCATTGACGCAACCATTGACACAACCATTGACACAGTCATTGAAACAGTCATTGATACAGTCATTGACACATCCATTAACACAAACACGAATACAGATATAAACACAGATAAAAACACAGAGACAAAAACAGACAAAAAACAGATACAACCACAGATACAAGCACAGACACGAACACAGATACAAACACAGATACAAAGAAAGGTACAAACATAGAAAAACACAGACAATAACACAGATACAAAGACAGGTACAAAGACAAATACAAATACAGATGCAAAAACAGACACAAACACAGACACAATCACAGATAAAAGCACAGACATGAACCCAGATGTAGGATTCCATGGTATTATGTAATGAATGTATAATGTCTTGGATAAACCCGGATGTAGGATACTGGTATTATGTAATGAATGGATGTAGGGTACCTGTATTTTGTAATGAATGTATTGTCTAGAATGAACCCGGATGTAGGATACTGGTATTGTGTAATGAATGTATTGTCTAGAATGAACCCGGATGTAGGATACTGGTATTGTGTAATGAATGTATTGTCTAGAATGAATCCGGATGTAGGATACTGGTATTATGTCATGAATGTATTGTCTAGAATGAATCTGGATTTAGGATACTGGTATTATGTAATGAATGTATCGTCTAGAATGAACCCAGATGTAGGATACTGGTATTATGTAGTGAATGTATTGTCTAGAATGAACCCGGATGTAGGATACTGGTATTATGTAATGAATGTATTGTCTAGAATGAACCCGGATGTAGGATACTGGTATTATGTAATGAATGGATGTAGGGTACCTGTATTTTGTAATGAATGTATTGTCTAGAATGAACCCGGATGTAGGATACTGGTATTATGTAATGAATGTATTGTCTAGAATGAACCCGGATGTAGGATACTGGTATTGTGAAGTAATGAATGATGTGGGCTGGGATTATTGCTGTAGACCAGGAGAAAGGTAAATATTAAACCAATCGATCGATATTTGAAAATACATTTATAGAACCAGCTGAAGAGCACAACGTTGCCTGTGGAATTTTTAAAAAATCGAATTTTTAAAGAAAAAAATTTGAATTTTGAAGAACTTTTTTTTGGAAATTTGAAGAAGAAAACAATTCGAATTTTATTTAGCCTTTGTTACCCCCAGGGTACCCATGAAAGTCCCTTACCGGAATTTCATTCAAATTAGTTCAGCCGTTCGGCCAGCTCTAGCTTAGTTTTTATATTATAGATAACATATTCAATTATCTATATAGAAAAGCTCTTCGCTCATAAATATTTTATATATTTTATATATATATATATATTCTTTATAGCTGACTAAACGGTTGGACCAAAGGAGTTGAGTTTTTGCCACAAACTCTGATTTTATAATCTCTATATCTTTGTAACCCAATGTCGTAGACCTTAGATATTTCAAACTATTGATACTTATAGATAAAATAATCTAAGTTTGAAATATCAAAGGTTTGCACCATCAGGTTGCAAAAATATTGGGATCAGAAGATTTGAGTTTGTGGCAAAAACTCAATTCCTTTGCAATACTTTTATGGGTACCCCGGAGCTGACATTGGCAAATTTTTAGAATTTTTTAAAATCCTACGGCAATCATGGTTTAATACTAAGCACGGGTAAATGTGCAGAAGTAACAGAATTTTATTTGGACCAAAAGCCTGGAAATTAAACCTTCAAATTGTCAAATTAAAGAGTTTAAAGGTCGTCTTTCAAGTCTAATATGTCCTGGGTAACCCTGTCCATATATTATAATTCATAAATTCTTTTGTTTTACATTTAACGATGAACCTGGGTGAACTACCCTCATCAACATTTCAGTGTTGGTTCACTGAGTACATTACAATATATGTAACCTGGATATGGAATTATTATAATATATATATATATATATATATATATTTTTAATTGTAGATGCGGATATGGAAATAATGAAAGATACCCATGGTGCTATGTTGGAGATACCGGAAGTGATCAATGGAGACCTTGTAAGCTGTAAACACATTAGTTAATGTTCAAACCATGTTCTCATCAAGTTGAACTAGTTCTAAATAGTTCAACTATATTCTAAATATTTCAACTAGTTCTAACTAGTTAAACTCGTTCTTGCTAGTTCAACTAGTTCTAACTAGTTCACTACTTCTTTATACCGCCGAAAAAAAAACTTCCAAAAAAGAATAAGTTGAACTAGCTCTACAATTGTCTTCATTAATTCCAACCTTTGTAAATACATTGTTTCACGTTTAAAACGTGTTTGTCCAAAACGCAGCGTTTAACGTTGTAAATGTATGATTCTAAAACACAGTATTAAACGTTAAAATTGGCCGGGTTTGAGGATTAACGTGTTTACCTCTTTTTCCAATAAACATATTGTTTAACGGTAAAAAATATATCTAAATTAGTTAGACTTTTATATGTAGTTTTTCTATTATCAAAACCTATTTAAAAAGTATTAAACATACGTGTTTAAATGAACACAAGATTTTACACATATTTTAGAAATAGTTGTTCTTTAATATTTTTTTCTTAGTTAATTTTTTATCGTAATATCTTTAAAGTTTCAAGTCGTCTTTACCGTCTCATAATTTGTGGGTAACCCTGGTTAAACTTGTAAAATCCAAAGATATGTTTCCCATAAATTATAGACGCCTTATAGTTACTAAAGCCGACAACCTGACTTTATGCTAAAAAAGAATTACAAAAGATGCTTATTATCATGTGAATGTCATATTAATAAACATTTGTAGATCTTAATTCAATGTTTTGATATCTTAATTATTTTTAAACAAGGAGCTAAAGAAAAATCAATAAATAAGTTGTGCTTTGAACTAATCTGTAATCTGCATTAAGGAACACATTTCTTGAACGAAATTATCGATGCATGCCCTAAACTCTGCTTTTCTATATGCCTAAATCATTTATATTTTAAACTATAAATTATGTAATAAAAAGTAACAAGTTTGAAATATGAAAGGGTCACACCATTCGACTGCAAAGATATAGGGATTACAAAATCAGAGACAAAGACTAACTATTTAAGTCAACTTACTCAACTTAGAATCTTATAACCAAGAACATTTCCGAATGACATATCTGAGATACAAGCAAACAAACGATCAAACAAAAACAGACAGACAAACTGAAAATACTACTTAATATATCTATGAATATAATTTGCTTGTCTGTCGTTTTTTTGTTTGTTTGTCTGTCTGTATCCAATAAACATCAAAACAGCTGAACCGATCGGGCCCAAATATTGTGGGGACGGTCGGTACATGATCCCAGGGAACATTTATGATCAAAATTTAAAAAAATAGTCATTAAATTTTGAAAATCCATAAAATTTTTTTTACAAAACAGCGAGCTTTTTTTGCTACTGTTTTGCAATGTATACAAAGATAAATTGTTTTATTTATCTAGAAGATAGGCTCGAAGCGCCCTGAACAAGGGCATATACAGAAATAAATCTATGGGAGGGGGGGGGGGCAAAAATGCGCGAAGGTCAAAAACTTTTTTGCCACCCCCCTAGGAGTTTTGCCTTTCCGTAGGAGCTCCTAGGGGGCGAGCTTGGGGGGGGGGGCAAAATTTGAACTTTATATTCAAAACATTTGGCTTCTACTTTATCAGGCATAATTTTTTTACGGTTTAGTATACATTTTCCGAAATTGTCTGTTTTTGAAAATTTGTATCCATTCTTTTATATTGTAATTTTTCTTTCTGTAATTCTTTAGATCCCCCCCCCATAGGAGTTCCTGGGGGAGGGAGGGGCAATTTTGGACTGTAAATTCAGAACATTTGGCTTCTTTGATATCAGACACAAGTATAAGATACTATAAAGGGAGTGACCGGCAATGTATGGAAGGTAGACTGAGAATGTAGTTTTGTTGAAAATTTTTTTTGATTCATTTAAAACATATAATGACGTAGAATTACTGAGTTTGGGCGCAAGGTCGACTTTTAAAATCATCCATTTGGGTGGTTACGTTTTGAGAATCGTTTTTTTTTAAAATTATTAAATATAACGACGACAAAAAATGTTACAACAATTCTTCAAGTTTAGGAACAGGTTGAGAAATTAAAAATTAAATCTTCTCATCGAACATAAGTAATCTTATTTAGTTATTAGTTTCTGTAATCTCTCAAACTTCACAAACATTTTCTGCAGATTTTTGGAATTCTAAATAGAAAGACGACATTTGAAGAACTTGTAGAAATCTGCGAACAAATTCGTAAAGAATAAGAAACTAAATATAACGATGAAAAAGAAATAATTTTTTCTAACATTGATTTATTGACAAATTTCTACAGAGCAATATGTTGCTAAATATATAATTAGTTTATTGTAGAATTTTTGATACATTTTTCGTCGTTGTTATTTACTAATTAAAAATAAATCGATTCTTAAAACGTAACCATTTAAACCGATGAGTTTGAACGTCGGCTTTGCGCTCAAACTCAGTAATTATACATCATTAAAACGTTTCATATGTCTCAAATTAATCCCTAAAAAATACTCCACTACACTACATTCTCAGTTCAACTACGTGACATGGTCTGTCACTCCCTTTAAATGCACACAAACATTCCAATCACCTTGCAAGTACTACTTTATCTCTACATAAAACAAAATTCTGTGAACTTGAAAGGGAAAATTAGGTTACAGCCTTGCAATAATATATATTTTTTGTGGGGGGTGGGGGGACTCCCATTAAACTTCTGAACTGCAAACTATTTTTGTAATTCTTCTGCACTCTTAAGTTTAAGATTTGAAAAGTGCGAGTTCTAGGAGGGGGCTACGCCCCCCATTAAAAGTTCTGGGGGGGGGGGCGTTCTTGGCCCCTGAAAGCCTAGTATGATATATATATATATATTTCTTTATCTGTTTATTATGTTTTTGTTTGATATCCAATCAATCAAAAGAATCATTGACCCTTCTCTCTGATTCCTTTATATGTCCATGCTGGTCCCCTATTTCCGTTTTTAGTTGAAGGGAGACTTAAAATGGTCACAATAACAAATGTTGTAAATAAAGAGAAATTACTCAAAAATATTTTGCAAAATCTAATTTTTAAAATCTAGATGGGTTTCTGATTCTTTTTGACCATTTTTTTCGAACCTCCTTGAATTGCCGGTATTTTCTATAAAACATTCAACATTTTGATTCAAGTAATCAGTTCTTCCATACTTTTTAAACGTTATTTATTGGAGCACGTAGAGCTCATCTATTGCCACCCACAGAAATATTGTAGACGGCATTTATTTTATTAAATTATCAATTTTCATGGTTTTTTAATTTTCATAGTTTATTGATTTTTTTATGGTTTATCAGTTTTCTTGGTTTACCAGTTTTAATGACTCGTCAGTTTTCTTGGTTATTAGTTTTCTTGGATTATCAGTTTTCTTGGTTTAACAGTTTTCTTGGTTTAACAGTTTTCTTGGTTTATCCGCTTTTATGGTTTATCAGTTTTCTTGGATAATCAGTTTTCATGGATTATCAGTTTTCATGGCTTATAAGTTTTCATGGTATGTTTTTTTTTCATGGTTTATCAGTTTTCTTGGTTTACTAGTTTTCTTGTTTTATAAGTTTTCTTGGATTCTCAGTTTTCATGGTATGTTACTTTTTTCATGGTTTATCAGTTTTCTTGGATTATCAGTTTTCATGGTTTATCAGTTTTCTTGGTTTATCAGTTTTCTTGGTTTAACTGTTTTCTTGGTTTATCAGTTTTTATGGTTTACAAGTTTTCATGGTATGTAACTTTTTTTCATGGTTTATCAGTTTTCATGGTTTATCAGTTTTCATGGTTTATCAGTTTTCATGATATATCATTTTTCTTGGATTATCAGTTTTCATGGTTTATCAGTTTTCATGATTTATCAGTTTGAAAAATCAGACTGAAAACGTACTATAATTTTATTCCTTAACGTACTGTAGAAACTTTAAAAATCAGACTTGGCGTGCTAGATTTTTTAATTTCCGAAAGACTGAACTCATTGGACTTGAGAAAAAATGTTGGTTTAAACCACAAGAATTGTAATATTAATTGTGTCAACCTAGTATCGCTACCATTATGATATAGAATCTTGTTTTTCTTATTGTTGACAAAATTTAATTATTTACAAGGGTGTAGGTGCCCGCATATGCAAACAATTGTTAATATTTGCGAATCTCCAGATCATCATCCTAGATCTGTCAAACCAAACACAGGGGGAACCAAAATATCAAAATATGTTTAACCCCTTTAAAAACATTTTCCAAAATGCACACTTCCTAAACATCCATTTTAATTTTTTAGAAAAAAATTCTTGGATTCGTTTGATTTTTATATCTCCCTGGCTGTGGAAAGGGTTTGCTTAAATACAGAGGATGTATTATACCTTAATCAGTAGAACAATAAGAGTACTGTTCAAAGCTTCTAATTAGTATATCATTATTATCAACACATCTTATTTTCAGAAAATGAAATTTACATTATTTTTCGTCTGTCTTATACCGTCAATATTTTCCAAACCTACCCATTTAGAAGGTAATTTCTCAGACTCTTTAAACAACTTTTTTTCAAAAATTCCCTGAAATTTTACATTTTTCTCATTATAGAATCTGGAGTTCCTGAAGCACAGCTTTTAGGTAAAATATTTTAATTTATCAAATAAAATTTAGCGAAGATTTTTAATTTAAAGGGACTGTCAACGTATTTTCTCGTGAGCTCCCATTTCAAAGTGCACTTAATTTAAAGTGTTGTCATACTTTCCATAGAAAATTGCTGAATTCTGACTTTCACCTTCTTGGCTAAGCTTCATTGTATCCGCAAGTCTCTAATGTAAAATAGAAATTTTCGGATAAAAAAACAAGATCTTCTTCTTTCATTTTTTAAATGGGTGGTCATTTTAAATTGCATCGAACGTTCCTTAAAACATGAATGCCATTTTTAAAAACACATTTTCTTTCATACAGGCGTCGTCGTATATATCAATGAAGATGACTTATTATTTTAATTTTTCATTTTTACCGATTTTTCAAACAGCACATAAACATGGTAACAAAAAGAAGCTGTCAGTTTTCCTTGTTTACTTGTAAACCTGTAAATTTTAAAACGGTTGAAGGTGTTAAGAGCATTAATAATAAAAAGTCGTCTTCATTGTAGAATACAGAATATTAGAGTTTAGGAATTCGGATTAGCTTGTATTTTTGTTTTAAACCTCGCTCTTTCTTTTCATAAATTTACCGAGAAAAAAAGAAAAAAGTGAACAAAATATAAAAACTAATTACTTAAAAATAAGAAAAATGTACACTAAGAATTATGCAAAAATGTAAATCTGCTAGACACAGATTCTTTCTTTCTGATTATTACACTACATATAAAAACATGTACGTTTAAAAAAATTCAATACTTTTAATTTCATTTTAAAGGGTCTACTAATCCAGAAAGCTTGGAGCAAATACCTCTGGATAAACGGGGAATAGTTAGGAAAAATATTAAACACAAAATAAACGAAAAAGTATCGATAAAACCATCCAAAAAATAAAGTTAAAGGAAAAAACGATGAAAATTTTACGTTTGATTATTCACAATGGTGCCATTTCAAACTTTATTTAAGCGAACTTTAATTTAATATTCGGTGATGGTGATGGACCAAACCTTTGTAGAGTAAAAAAAGTTTATGTTAGTTCCACATTTATTGAAAATATATTTCGGTCTGGGTTGACCCTCGTCAGTTCTACTTCTAGCGATATAATAACCATCAAAATCGATAAAAAAAAAAAAAAATTTTAAAATTGTAAAAAATCACAAGAAGATAAACAAACAAAATGATTATTCAAAATACAAATTTGGGCTCTAAAATGGACATAAGGGAAACGAACTCAGATTATGAGATGGAAAAAAGATGATTTGCTAATATTCACTTGAAGAAAAATGATTTATCCATCTTTATAATCTAATAATTGATTATTTATAATTGCAGTTCTCAAAGAAAAGTACTTTATACGGGTATAGTGCAGAGACAAGGATGGAAACTAACAGAATATTAACATCTTTGAAATTGACAAAATCTTTTTATTATTACAAGGTTGAAAGTGCGAAGAGTACCATTGTGAATCGTGAAACGTTTTAAAATTAAGATTCACTTGAAATTACGTCTACAGTCTCTTTAAAATTAAAAATAATTTCTAAAATAAATTGTTTAATGTTTTCCCAGAGATTCTCCAAGTTTGACGAGTAGTTTAAAGTCCAAGCTTGCCAAATATATCTCTCAACGTGAACGAAGAAGCCAATCAATGGCTTTAGGTGGATTTAAACAAATATTTTAATATCTACAGTTTAACCCAGAACTACGGAGACATCCACAGAATTTATAAAATATCGTCTTGACAATTGTCCAATGGGTTCAGAGTTACCCACAAAGGATGAGACTTCAGAGACGACTGTACATAATTTACATTGTCCATTTCCTTATATTTCGGATTCTTTTAAACTTTAGACTGGGTTCTTTCGTTGCCATGTCAATAAATCGTCAATTAAAAGACAATATTCAAGGCAAAAAAACTTAATTTAACCTTAATCGTCATATTTTATGAGTTTCATGTAATATCTTTACATTAACCCTGTATTCGACATAAATCTCAGAAATAGTAAAAAAATAGCCTTGAAACAGTTTAAAGATTTCAATGTAATTATTAAATTTAAAAAAAATTCTGCAGCATTTCACTATCAATAGGTTTAAAAAACGACATTTTAAAACTTCGTTTGATGACTCCAAAGTTTGGGTTAAATTGTATTATTTTGTTTTGATCTATGGAGTTTCAAATTAAATAATAATTAACAATTGTGTTTAGACTATAAACTGCCAACTCGAGAAGTACAATCTTAAAAATACAGAATTTTTTTTTCTCAAATAAATTATTAACAATTGTAAAGACAATTTTATATTTTAGCTTTAAACAATGTCATTATTTCACAAATCTTGATTTTATTTAACATCCCTAAATTCCAACTCACAATAAACCTTGAACCATGTGAAGTGAAGTCTCGCTTACCATTCGTGCTATTTGATGTTTATTGGATGCTTGAAAACAAACAACTAGAATTAGAACCAGCAAACTGTGGAATAGATATTAATGAAGACTTTATAGCAATACTTCTCTGTATTTGATATTGTTACAAAGTAAATGGTTTTACTATAAACTCACTAAATAAATCATGTATTAAGTTCCATGGGTCTGTTTACACTGCACAATTGTTTCTCATATTCATTGGAAAATTAAAAGTGATAACTTGGGTCTTAAAATCATCCTCCTTATCCAGAGTTTTCTGGTTCTCACTGTACATTCTACATCTTGTTATTTAATCACTATAAAAACATCCTCCTATTCTAGAGTTTTCTGGTTCTCACTGTATACTCTACATCTTGTTATTTAATTAACTGTTAAGATAAAAGAGATCCCTGGACCTCTGCTTGGGCCAATATTCTTTATAAACCAAAAAGCTTGACGTAAGTAGACAAATATATATTTTTTTACTCTATACTCAAAGAGAATAGAATATATGTTAGAGGGGGACACACTTTAAACTCATATTATCTCTGACCATAGAGAATAGAAAATATATTAGAGGGGAATTTAGTAGAAAAAAGTGTTAAAACGGCCTGTTTGTTGTACTGTTTCCATACTGCAGTTGTACTTCACATATTTGCGCTATATAACCTTTTGGGCCCTGGAACATCATTTTATAGAAAATTAATATTAAAAGAAAACCAAATTATGAAATAGGCTGGTTTCATAATTGACCAATGATCATTTCACATAGACTCTATGCCTTTCATTTTACAAACGATGATTTTCCGTTATAACTATAAATCAAATGATGTTTTTTATTCACCTAATTCATTATAAAGTTTTTTAACAGCTTTAAAACATTCCAAATTGAAATGGATAGTCTAGGGAACATACTGTATTAATGTACTCTACTGCATATAATTTGTAAACATTTACATGATTTGTACACTTTGAACTCCCTTTCAGGCTGAAAGGGACTGACAAAATTCATACCGAGGGATTGTCTAAATTCCACTCTAATATATATTCTATTGTCTTTGTCTAAATTCCACTCTAATATATATTCTAATGTCTTTGTCTATAGTACTATAAACTAAAATATACATAGTTACAAAAAAGTCTTAAACTAAGGAAAATTGAACGGAAGATTTTTTCAATCTTAACTCCTCTTATAGAAGAACTAAAATGTTTTTGAATTTCTAATTTTTAACAAAATAAATTAGATTTTCTTAGATTTACTTTTGCGTAAAATCAATCCTAGAGCCTGTACCAGAATGTCGTATGAAGGAATTAAATCTTTGTCCCAAACTCAGAGTTTATTTCAATATAACTTTGAATTCCTTTAAATCAAATGATCTAGCTTTAAATACCAGTTTTACACCATCAGGTTGCAAAGATATAGAGATAAGAAAATTTGAGTTTCTGGCAAAAATTCCTTTAAAGTTCTTCGATCTATTCAGTATATAATAACTGTGACAAATACTCACTTAAAATAAATTTTGCAATTAAATGTTTTCAATCAAAAGTTAGTCTTTTTCTCACTTTGCTCTTAAGAAGAAAAAAGTTTTAAATTTCAAATATGCAAACAAAATATTCTGATTTTCTCGTACTAGCCCGTTTGCGACTTTTACATTTTTATATCCAGTGCAAAAAGAGAGGTATTAAGTTGTTGTCGATTATATTAATACAATGAAGACGACTTTTTAATTTAAGTTTTGACTGTTAACAAGAATATTTTGAATTACAAGTTTTTAAGCAATCAAAGAAAAGTTTTATTAATTGACAGTTTCTCTTGACTTTTATGTTTATGTGTATCAATGCTGTTTAACAGCTTAATATACATAAAAATTTAAAGCGAGAGTCGTCTACATTGTTTTGATATAATCGCTTACCATCGTAGCTGTGATGGGTAAGCTTGGCGACTAAAATCGAAAAATGTTCGCCGGCTTTGCTAGAATTCTCTAGTTGAGTGTTGAAGGTTCTAGTTCTAGTTTTTCAGGAAGGGGCGGGATACAAAGCGAAGTGCCTGGGGAACACCATGGGAGAGCTTTCTCAAGTCTCAGCAAGGTTTCCGGTAATTATAGTTTTAAAAAATCTAGATTAGGCATTGATCTCCATATCCACAATATCAATACTAATTACAAGCTCTGATGTCTAATACTTTTGATATTTCAAACTTTTAACTCGTCAGATCAAATATTCTAAATTAGGAATGTCAAAGGTTAACATATGTCATCTGGTTGTAAAAAATATGGATCAGAAAATTTGAGTTTGTTGCAAAAAATCAATTCCTTTGAGATCAACGAGGTTATAGTATATAGAGTGATGATGTACGCTAATCCTTTACTAATTGTACAGGCCATGTACTCCACTTCCAAAGGTCAATCTGTATAATACTGTACTCGGGGGTTATTTCTGAAAATATTTAGTTAGGAGAATTTGTTTTTCATTTAACTATTGAAATCCACTACAGCTTTATCGTGTGCAGGATTACATTTTCACAGGAAGACGTAATATTACAGTCTTTTGCAGAGTAATATTTCATCAATAATAAATGGTTCTGAGAAAACTGAGTAAAATTCAAGATGCAAAACCTCCCCATACACTTTTACTCCGAAAGCATACTGCATATTTGATGTATGTACTGTATGATTTTTTCATTTCACCGAATGGGCTGTAATTTTTTAAAGGAACTCATGGACAACGGCGGGCACAATTCAGCTAGTCTATTATATAATTATTTTTAGTTTAAATGATGGGGATAACAACTTCCTAAACAATGCCGTTATGTACAAGAGAGGAGAAAGAAGGCATATCCAGGTAATACTTTTATTTACAATTTACTTAAATAATTGGTATCTCTAACATCATCCAAATATCTAAATTATCCCTTTCAGCTAATTTTGCATCTATATTCCTTAATCTTGTTGCATTAAACGTACAGGGTAGACTCTTCTCTTGAAAGCTAGACTGGACAGCACGACTGAATGCGAATACAGTACATGTTGTACTGAATACAGTACATGTTGTACCGGCTCGGATCATACAACTTTTAGTTTGGGTAATATTTTGATAGTTAACATGATATAAATTGAAACTATTTTAGGAACTCAATTCTGTTCCAATGATTGGTAAAAGAGATCCTGAAGTTTACAGTTTCGATGAAGATGATGATAGCAACTGGGATTATGACAACTGGTTTGCCAACTTTGATAACGAGGACTGGGATTCTCATTTTCAGGAGGACGGACCAATCTTTGCTGACGCATCCCTGGTAATTTTTTCTTAATTTTTTTAAATTCTTTAATCGTTTTGACCATTCGTTTCCTGATTCAGACAGAGTGAGTAAATTAAAAGAAGAGTTTTATTTACTTACAGGAAAAAAACAATTTACATTTTTTTTACTATCAAGACCCCTTCTTTTTCTTGATTCTTCTGTCTGATCATGCATAATAATTTGTGTAGTACCCCCCCGTTGTGGGACCCCATTACAGAACAATCCTCACTCGGGTTCAGTAGTCATCCCCAGACCTCACAGCAGATCCAATCCAACAACAGAACGCGGCACTCTCGCTACCGGTGACTCATCCAGCAACCAGCCGACTCGACGCAACTGGTTTAGTAGGATGAGAGCCTTATCTGGCGTTCCACCCAAAAACTTCGGCTCTCATTTCTGGATGCTGGATACAATGTAATACTATTAATTGATTATTATTATTCATTAATAATTGTTTTATTAATGATTAAATTTAAACTTTTTTGTCATAAACTAAATTTGGTTTAATGTTTATAGTAAGCATTGCCAAAAATGTTTTCTCAAACTCTTATTTATTCACAATTGTTTATATGATGCAACAAAATTTGACATAATGTGACGTGAAAATGTGATGTGAGTTTACGCATGTATGTTTACAAAATAAGACGTTGTATGTAATTTATTTAATAAAGATATGAAATTACTGATGTTGATTATTGCCTATATGTGTTCTGCAGGTCCATATTTTGGTTTTATACAATGAAAAAACCATGGAATGGGAATACGACTTAAGTTATGATTTCAACAAGAGAAATCGCAATTGAGCAGTGTAAACAGATCCATTTTACTAAATACAAGATTTTAGGCTCCTATTTAAAAACCTCTGAAAGATTGCTGTATAATGTTGCTTTCCAGTGTATTTAACATAGATGTAAAAATCTAGAAAAGAAAAATCTACATAAATTATCTGCTAATAAAGCTTTAAATGTTGCTTTGCAGAGAAAGAGCCAAATGGAATAAATCTCACATTAAACTTTTGTAATTGAATTTAACTTATTAAACAATAAGAACTAAATTACAAGTTTTACCATTAATCATTATCTGATCATTTGGTAAAAAAAATATTTCACATATGTATGTATGTATTATGCATGCATTGATAAAAACTTTTTAGCTATATTCCTAAAGGTTAAAATTATATTCTATCAAAGTTTTATTTGACAAAGATTGGTTGGATTTTCGAATAAGACTCCCTTGATCATTAAAACACGATTGTTTTTGCTTTTTAATTTTTTCAGAGGTTATACAAAATGTGTAACAGTTACAGTAGAATTTTCTCCGAGTAACAGAGTGTGCACTGCACAGTGCACCTATCAAATCTATACATATATATACTCTGCTTGTCTGTCTGTCTTTTTGTCTGTTTGTATCCAATAAACGTCAGAACGACTGAACCGATTGAGCCAAAATTTTATGTGGGATCTGACATGACCCCGGGAAAGGTGTATGGATGCTCAGAATACAAAAGTTGAATCCGAATGGTTTTAATATTTGTGAAATTTTAAAATTGCTCAAAAAAGTATTTAAAAATCAGTGAACGTTTTTGTTATTATTTTATACTGTACAAAAAGAAGATTGTTGTCGGATAGAAACAAGATTCTCAATGATGAACAGATAAACAACAGTATAATCCTCAAATCAAAACCGATAATGAAGAAACTCTTTATTTCCTAAAAAAATTATATAAATAATAACATATAAAACTGTTACAATGAATGTTTATAATGAAAACATTCTTACGATCTATTTTCTGATATCAAAGGGTTAAGTAGTTGGACAGTACTAAAACGTCTTTAAACTTCTGAAAAGAATGACAATTAATTATTAACGAAAGTCACTACTTCTTTATGAGAAAATATTCTTTGTTTAGCTTTTGAAAAATGGATGGATTCACAATGCTTTAGGTTATTTACACTCCGATAGGGAGAACAAAGAAACCGGATTTGGTTTGGATTTTAGTGTCTCCGAGAGGGGGGTCTAAGTTAAAGACGACTTTACACGGATCATAGTTAATGGTTGACAAAGATGCTCACAGATAGAGCCACAATTAAAAGTTTAAATAAAGGACGGGGCTTCCCTAGTAAATCTATTTCCATTCTATGCCACTAATTGCAAGATTTATACCCTACCCTTGGGTTTAAACTTCTCAGATACTGACATCTGCTTTCTGCAACAGCTAATTAGTTACAACAAAATCCTAATTAACAAATCTTGCACTCCGAAAAAAAAATTATAATATATTTTTCTCCATCAGTAAAAAGATAAAATACATGCAAGAAGCTTCAAACTGAGAAGTTATGCATGATTTAATAAATGCTTCAGTAGTTTTTACATTCTGAGGATGATATTCAACTGAAATTTTTTTTTGCGGATTTCCTAAGTTTGCAGATGTTTTGCTTTGGGTCGGTTTTGCTAATGAAGTGTTTAATGTTCCCTGAACATAGTGAAAATATAGCTTTCTTTAGATATATGTGTATATGTATATTCATATATCTATATATATATTTATATATTGCACAAGAAAGCCAATAGATACAGTTTGAAATCCGTCAGTTTAACTTTCTCTACTGTACACTGTACTGATGGTGCACAGAGGATAAGGAATTACAGATTTAGCCAGTTATCATTTTATATATTAAACAACGCGTCGGAATATTTAAGTATATATGTATGTATTTATGTTACCTATAGCCGGTTACCCGCATCACTAATGGGGATGTAGGCTATGTAGCTTTTAAAAAAGTTGGCCCCTGGGACGGTAACATCATATTTTTTTTTCAGGGAGAAAGGAAAATGGGGCAAAACAATTTACCATCCTGCAACCACCCGTTTTAGAGTTAGACATAAAATGAACAAAATGCAGTTTA
>NW_019396843.1:218102-271692 GCF_000591075.1 Eurytemora carolleeae | reverse complement strand
TATATACATATATATATCCTGTAAAGAACCGGATGTATCCGGTTTTAATATCTATATCATATAAATTCATATTCATATATATCATATTAAATTAGTGACTTCTAAAAATGAATTGCAGAGTTCAAAACTCCTTTATTTCAAATATATTTTATAAAATGAAAATTCAACTTTTCAATAGAAATGTATAGCTAGCTGAAAAGAGATACGAATTGCTGGTTAGCCTCCTTTGATTAGGTTCGAGATACGGAACAGAGCTGTATCATTTTATTAATTGTTATTCCTTTGTTGTTATGCATGAAGTCGTTTTGTTTGCAAAAAGTATTATGACGTAAAAAGGGGAATTTTTTCTTTATGAACTGTGAATATTCGTATATATTCAAATATATAGTTGTCTTTGTTTGTTGCCAAATATACCAAATTTTGTGTGGCAACTTATATATGACCCCAGAGACGATAAAAATTGAAACATTTTGTCTGGTAAAATATGTCTATGTTTTATCAGTTTTGCAAATCCATTAATTTCAGCAGAAAAATCCGCAACATTTTATTTAACGTATCATGAAAAAGCTGCTATAAAAATAACAGTTTAAAGGTAAAATTGTTTTTACTAGAATAGAGACGCGAAACTCCCTAAACTCCAGTTCGTCCAGTACCAGTTTTAAAATTCGGTGATGGTGATGGACCAAACCTCTGTAGAGTAAAAAAAAGTAGATATTAATTCAATATTTTATTAAAAATAAATTTCGGTCTGGGTTGACCCTCGTCATTTCTAACGAAATAATAACTATCAAAATCGATGGTAAAAATGTTAAAAACCACAAGAAAATAAACAAACAAAAAAGATTGTTTAAAATAAATTGAAATGGGCTGTCAAATGGACAAAAGGGAAACCAACTCAGATCATGAGTAAGAAGATAATTTGCAAATACTCTCTTTTTAAGAAAATTATTATTCTTTGAGATTGTTTCTGTCATGAAGATTCTGTTTATATGTATAGTATATACAGTTGTTGACAGATAACAGCAACACACTAGACAAATCAGGGTAATAGGCCAGTCAGGATTCTGGTGGGGGATGTTTATTTTCCCCGGACATTCTTTCCCGGTAGGCCGCAAAATACACACACAACAGAGTAACCCCGTCTCAAGAAAATCGATAACAAAATCTTTATTTCCTAAATTTTTGTCTGGTAAAATATGTCTACGTTTTATCAGTTTTGCAAATCCATTAATTTCAGCAGAAAAATCCGCAACATTTTATTTAACGTATCATAAAAAAGCTGCTATAAAAATAACAATTTAAAGGTAAAATTGTTTTTATTAGAAAAGAGACGAGAAACTCCCTAAACTGTCCATGCATAAGCAGTTTTAAAATTCGGTGAAGGCGTTGGACCAAACCTCTGTAAAGTAAAAAAAGTAGATATTAGTTCCACATTTTATTGAAAATAAATTTCGGTCTGGGTTTATACCGTAGTCATTTCTAACGAAATAATAACCATCAAAATCGATGGTAAAAATGTTAAAAACCACAAGAAAATAAACAAACAAAAAAGATTATTTAAAATAAATCAAAATGGGCTGTCAAATGGATAGAAGGGAAACGAACTCAGATCATGAGATGGAAAGAAGATAATTTGCAAATACTCTCTTTTTAAGAAAATTATTATTCTTTGAGATTGTTTCTGTCATGAAGATTAAAAACCAACTGTTTATATGTATAGTGTATAAAGTGGTGGTGGGGGTCGATCTAATTTAGTATTTATATAGATAAAATATATGTATAGAATGCTAAGAGCAAAACTAAGATATTTTGAAATGCTCCATCTATTCATCAATCTGTCAAGCTTTCACAGTAAATAAGTCGGATAAATTGCTGTAGGAAGCCATTGAAAATGTATTTGAAACGTTTACAGCTAAAAACTGTAACAGAGATTTAAATTTAGTTAACGGAGTGTTTAAAAGTAAAAAATCTTGAATCTAGATATTTTTTTATTTCGGTTAAATTTCTTATCTTTTAAAAAGTTTACATTTTTCTTTCCGTTTTAGGTTTTGAGATATTGTTTACCGGATTCCCGTTATTTTGAAATACTGGAACACAAAATAAAAATATCTGTTCTGTCTTTTAACACAATTTTTCTAGTCTATTCTGTATACAGTACACTACAATAAGTATAATTAGCACTGGCATATTTTAAACCATGTTCGGCCTTCAGGTGGTTCAAGAAAAGTCATGGTGCTAAATGTTTTCTTGCATTTTGCAACTTTTTGATAAATAAAAAAATAAAATAAAATACATTACACATAGCCTTTAACGAAGCAAAACCGAACGAATTCTTTTAGAGAACAAATCTAGTAAAAAAGCAAATCCCAAGCTACAGATTTTTGGTAAATGCATAATTCTTGTTAGTTTTTTAACAATAAGAGACGTTTTCAAAACTAATTTGCGTTACCAAACAAATTCTTTAAGTTTAATTTAAAAACATTCTTGGTAACTCAAAATCTGTAAAAATTTTTAGGAAAAAGTAAAACTAAAATATTTTCAGAAATATGGAAACTGAAGCTGGGGACACATTTCCTCTTCGCTACTCTTTATTTCCCCATGTTCCTCCGTATATCAGGGAAATTATCAAATTTTCATCAGAAGAAATCCTTTTGTTAAAACTTAGTGTGATCAAATAGATTATCAAGTACAGTAGGTGGCAACAGAGAGAATTAGACCAAATATAATGACGTCACAAGTGTCAAATATAACAAGAAAAACGAAATTATCTCACATTAGTTGACACGTTTTCCAAGATTAAATAAAAAAGTGTAAAACAGAAAAAAAGAACACTTAAAATTGCACTTATTTTACTTTAATATAAGCACTTTATTCTAAAATTATCACTGTTATTAATAATTTGGTCAGACACAAAAACTGAACTGACACTTGTGACGTAAGAATACAGCTGTACTGAGAGTGTACAAGTTCTACGTTGCCATCTATTGTAATAGAATCTATTTGAGTGTGATAAACAATTATTTAAATATTATTTATTATTGTTTTGAGTAAACATCTTAATTGAGATAAAAAAACGTCAAAAACAGTTTTAAAATTTTGGAACGTACACAAGTTCACAGTACTTTTGTACTGTCTTTTTAAAAGTTAAAGAAAAAAGAACCAAGTATTCAGTAACCTTAGAATTCTAAATCTTCGAAAAAAATGTTGTATTAAATTGTTTTTAATAAGAACATTATATAAACTTATTAGTCTAAATGAAGTAAATTGGTTGAAATATTTTTTGAGGAAATCCATTATTACCCAAGGAGAGGAACATAAGTTAAAAAATGTGTGTTAAAACCCTGGGCAACGTCGGATACTCCAGCTAGTAATTTATAATCTTTTCCTTAGAATACTTCCTCATGGCCAAGTTTACAATCCCTCTCTACCAAAGGTATTAATTACTGCTTGAATTCCAAAATATTTCTTATGCATAGAATGTGATTCATTGTATACAGTGATATCCAGAAAACAAAAGAACAGGAAGACGACATTATATTAATATATTTAAGTATATTGGATGTCTTTTTAGAAAGCAAAAAGTTTACTAGACACTTATTAATTAGAATGGGTCTGTTTACAATGCACAGTTGCTGTGTCTCATGATTATTGGACTTTTAAATTTATAACTTAACAAAAAGTCGTCTTCCTATTTCAGAGTTTTCTGGTTATCATTTCAGTTTATAGTATATATATAAGGCAAGATACCGCCAAAAAAGTCCTTGCAAAAAAAGTTTCCGGAAAAAAGTCCAAAAATTTCACACTAACAAAGTCCTGTGGAAAAAAGTCCTTTTATTAAAAAGTCTCCGGAAATAAAGTCCTACCAATTCGAGACTTTATTTTCTAGGAAAAAAAGTCCCGGGAACCAAAACATAGGACTTTATTTCCAGTGACATTTTTTTCAAGTACTTGACAAAATTGGAACTTTTTTCTAAAGTTTTTATTTCCAGGTTTTTTTCCAGAAACTTTTTTTTCCTGGGACTTTCTTACATAGATTCATTAAGCAACCAAAGAAAGTGAACATAATAAGAATTTGTATACATTGAGACTTTATTTTCAAGGAAAAACAGTCCCGTGAATCCAAAATACAGGACTTTATTTCCAGTGACATTTTTTTCAAGTACTTGACAAAATTGGAACTTTTTTTCTAAAGTTTTTATTTCCAGGTTTTTTTCCAGAAACTTTTTTTTCCTGGGACTTTCTTACATAGATTCATTAGGCAACCAAAGAAAGTGAACATAATAAGAATTTGTATACATTGATTTTAGGAGCTAGCACAGTTTACATGGAACGCTCCTTCTGGAATCAGCCCCGTCATAGAGAATACGGTTACACAAGCGGGGTTTACACTAATACAGGTACTTTGTACACTGTACACTGTACACTGT
Source organism: Eurytemora carolleeae (assembly GCF_000591075.1). Lineage (NCBI taxonomy): Eukaryota > Metazoa > Arthropoda > Copepoda > Calanoida > Temoridae > Eurytemora > Eurytemora carolleeae. The sequence goes on along the minus strand of NW_019396843.1, from coordinate 267,265 downwards.
ACAGTCCCGTCATAGAGAATACATGTACACAGGGGGCGTTTACACTAATACAGGTGCTGTGTAATCTGTACACTGTACAGCCCCGTCATAGATAATACAGTTAAACAGGCGGGATTCACACTAATACAGGTACTTTGCACTCTGTACACTGTACAGTCCCGTCATAAAGAATACAGTTACACAGGCGGGATTCACACTAATACAAGTACTCTGTACACTGTACACTGTACAATCCCGTCATAGAGAATACAGTTACACAATAAATGTGGAACTAACATCTACTTTTTTACTCTACAGAGGTTTGGTCCATCACCATCACTGAATTTTAAAACAAGCAGGGTTTACACTATAATACAGGTACTCTGTACACTGTACACTGTTAATCCCGTCATAGAGAATACAGTTACACAAGCGGGGTTTACACTAATACATAATATTGATATTCACAAAACTACCTTACCCCATTCGTGAAACCCGGGTTTCAAAACTGGTTTTCACAATGATACCCTGTCTTAAGTTTTGGGCTCAGGCGGGGTTTACACTAATACAGGTACTTTGTACAATGTACACTGTACAGTCCCGTCATAGAGAATATATGTACACAGGGGGGAGGGGGGGTTCACACTGATACAGGTATCCTTTACACTGTACAACCCCGTTATAAAGAATACAGTTGCACAGGTGGGGTTCACACTAATACAGGTCCCCTGTACAGTCACATCATAGAGAATACATGTACAAAGGGCGGGGCTCACACTAATACAGGTACAGTGCACACTGCATACTATACAGTTCCGTCATAGAGAATATAGTCACACAGGCGGGGTTCACACTAATACAGGTACTCTGTACACTGTACACTGTACAGTCCCGTCATAGAGAATACAGCTGCACAAGCGGGGTTTACACAAATACAAGTACTCTGTATACACTGTACAATCCCGTCATAGAGAATACATGTACAGAGGCAGGGTTCAGACTAATACCTGGTGTACAGTCCCGTCATAGATAGTACAGTTACACAGGAAGGGTTCACAATAATACAAGTACTTTGTACACTGTACAGTCCCGTCACAGAGAATACAGTTACACGGAGCCCAAAGCTTAAGACAGGGTATTGTCATGAAACCCTGTATCGGAAACCGGTTTTCACAAATGGGGTTAGACAATTTTGTAGTTATCAAAATATTTTTAAAGAAATAGTAATTTACATGGTTCAATTTTTCCCATTGGCGAAAGAAGACATCATTTCACCTCCATTTCACCTTAAACAGAAATTATATCAGAAATATGTATTTGAAGCTGAATCAGCCCTGCATTAACCTTCAATCAGCTTGTCGAGTCAGGCATTCTTGAGTTAGGCAATACAACTGAAAAGTACAACTACAGTTGAGCAGAGTGTCTAAAGAATTTCTGGTTTCGACAAATTTTTATTTTCTTTCAAAATTATCAGAATCAGGGACAGTCAACAGAAGGAAAAGAAAAAAAGGAAGGAGAGAAACGATGAGAAGAAGATGTTTTCTGTATCAATTTTATCCAAATTATAAGATTAAAAATTCGAAAATAATAAATTGTTAAAAAGCTTAATTTACATTTTTAGTTTTATGTTCTATCCAATAGGAATTGAATTAATCCGTAAATCAGCGTAGGATGAAGATCAATGCTTGATCCAGAGATCCTTAAAACAAAAGTTCTAACCTCTGAATGTTTAGGGTCAGATTCGAAGAAAAGAAGATCAGCAAACTGGAGCTATCTGGGATTGTCTTCCTGTCACTGAAAAGTCTAAAGATGAAATCAATTTCGGAGATCTTAATGAAGAAGTAATTTTTTTTTGTAATTTGAAACACCAAACACCAGTTTAGTTCTGCTAATAAAGTTACATTGATTTGACTTACAGGGATTGTTGGCACGTCCGATTCACAACAGTATCCTGATAAGCTTTGTCCGAATAAGAATGATGAAGATATCCATGATGTATCTTTTAAAAATTGGGGTTTTCCACTGTGGTTTCTCTATGTGACTCTAATCAGTGACTTGAAGATTTCTTCCTGGAGGAGATTGTGATCATATTAACTACACTATTGATCAGTTATAGGGCACCCTTGTGAATTGTCCAAGCTATCTATAAATGAAGGTTCACTTGAGATTACAACTAAATGCTATTATTCCCAGTATACGCCCGTTGCATTGGGATTAAAGTTGCAAATATATTTTAGACATTTTGAATGCATTTATAGATGTTTTCAGAGCATTTTTATAACGAGCTTGAAACAGCTGCCAACCTACTTTAAAGTGACCCTCCAATTCAACAGTTATATGTTAATTTAGTAAAGAGTACTTGTGAAGCTTTTAAATGTGGGTTGACTTAAAATTACGCCAACAGTCCCTTTAATAATTAAATAAATTTAACTGTTATTTAGGTAAAAATAAATCAGTTTCCTGGACTTTTTATTTTGGGAAGAAAGGATAATCTTTGGCTGTGTTACGAAATTATGAAAAATAAGGAAATTATTCAAAAATTAAGTTTGTGTTTTTTTTTTCTTCCATATTTTAGATTACTGAATCCATTGCAAACAATTGAATGATAAAAACTATAGTTTGGACCAGAGCATTTTAATTTTCTTCCAACAACATATATACTACCGAGAGACAAGGATCTGCTTACTAGGTATAAAAATCAAAAATGTACTTAGAAAATTATATCAAATTTTGTTTCTCAGTGAGATGAAGAAAAAAAGAAAAGCGTGGATAGTGAAACCTCCAAACTGGTTTTGTGGAATAGGAATTAGTCTCATTGATGATATAAGTAAGTTACCAAGGGATATCTTTAATTTCACGACACCAGGGATATCTTTTGTCTCACGACAACAGGGTGAAATCTTTAATTTAAGAAAAACATTTTTCAGAAGAAATTCCTGATAAGAAATCGTCTATGTGCGTCCAGGTAAAAAAAATATATTTTTTATTATCTTTTAAATTATGGCTCGTTCTTTAATCAAAGATCATCCGGGAGGTAGATTTTTTAATTTCATAAAAACATGTTGATATGGCTGGGATCTTAAAAGGATTGTTAAGGAAAAATGAAAGGGGGTATAGGCTGAAACCTGAGAATCTCAGGAGTTGAACGATACCTATAAGACATCAATCTGATGTTCCTGTCTCGAGAAATTGGCATAAAACTGTGTCAACATGAAACTGCATCACATGACCAGAAATCCCTCCAATGGCTGTCCAGTATACTGGTCACGTGATACAGACAGAGACACATGACAATAATACTGCACTGCCATTGGTTTGAGTTCTGGTGAAATGTTACAGACGCATAAATAATAATATCAATTATATCTATTGAAAATGAAACCTTATTAAATTCAAAGAATAATGGGAGCAACCATGATATTCTCAGGCTCCTTTGGGATATCGTTGTTTTCAGATTGATTGAATATTATCTGTTTAATACTTCAAATCTTATACAAAATCTTACATATATACGTTTTGGTGTAATTTTGACATAGTTTTATATCAATTTCTCGAGACAGGAACATTAGATAAATGTCGTTCAACTACTGAGATTCTCAGGTTTCAGCCTATACCCCCTTTCATTTTTCCTTTACAGCCCCTTTAATTTGCGCCTCCATCCCCAGAATAGTGTCCGTTTTTTGAATTTTTTTGATTGGTTGGATTAGGACCGAAAAACTATTATTTGGGAACCAAATGTTTGTAAATCAATTTTTCCTACAATTTATTATTTTTTTAACGGTTATTTGTCATTTTTAGGAATATATTGATCGACCGCTCCTTATCAAAGGATTGAAATTTGATCTTCGATTGTATGTTCTTCTCACAAGCATAGACCCTATCAGGTTGGAAATAAATATTAATTTATAAAACACATATTTAACACAGTGAGAACCCTAAACTGTGGAATATGAAGACAACTTTTGGAGTCAACTTATGATTTTCGAATATTCCAACAAAAATTAAACAAATCTATTTTGCATTTAACTGATTTGCAAGAAGCTATTGGTAAAATCAGTTTATTTATAAAACATCAAAAACACATTAGTTTGCATAAATGTCGTCTTTCTGTTAAGTGTGGGACCATTCGGCACTTCCAATACGTGTTTTAAAAGTTTCTATGATAAAAAATCAAACTCAACCAGCACATCAAGTTTTTGAAAATATTAATTCTCTAGTTCAATTTAATTAGTAATTGTTTATGGTAATTTTAGAGAGAAAAAAATCATTTAAGCGATTGTATAAATTTATGTCAAACTTCGCAGATTGTATGAAGCTCCCTGTGTAAACCAAACATCCTTGAATATTAAAAAACGAATAAAAAGCTGCCAAACTCTGGCCACTTTTTTATACAGTGATAACCAGAAAACAATGGAAAAGGAAGGTACAACATTTAAGCAATTTGATGTTGTTTCAAATCAAATAATTTACACTTATTAGACACTTATTTAGTAAATTCGGTCTGTTTACACTGCACAATTGCTGTGTCTCATGCTTAAAAGTCATAACTTTGCTTGTCTGTTTGTTTGTTTGTATAATAAACGTCAAAACGGCTTAACCGATCGGGCTCAAATTTTTAGTATAGGATCTAGCGTGACTCAGGGAAGGTTTATGGATGGTCGAATTTTCAAAAATTTGCTTCTAAAAAAATTCAATTTTTATAAATTTGAAAAATTCAAGAGATTTTTTTTAAATCCTCGAAATTTTTGGTTTATTTTTGTTTTACAATGAAAACAAAGAGAATATGTACATTGTAAATAATTGAAATAGAAGATGCGCGCGAAGCGCCTTAAAAGCCAAATTATTCTAAAAGTCGCCTTTTTCAGAATTTTCTGGTTATTATGTAGAAACAAAATCTGCACGAATGTCTACTTGTAAAATATAAATTAAAACTAAATTTAATTTAGATAATTTTTTATATTCATATTTTTTCAAGGATCTACATTTATGAGGATGGTTTAGTAAGGTTTGCGACAAAGGTATATAATTTGATTTTTTCATTCAGTTACAAAAGTAGATACATTTTAAAAATCATTAATGAAAATTAAACCATAATTTTAAATAAATTTTTTATGTATGTTGTTATGTTGTTAGGAAGTTTCCCAAAGGTGACTAACCTAAGTGACAATTTCCAAAGTGGCAACATTCCTAATGTGGAATTTCCCAAGCGATAACTTCCAAAATGTACATTAACGGTTAGGTTAAGCCTTCTTAGCCTCCGCAGGCTGTAATGGAGGCCGAGCGCTGCCCTGCGTCTAGAACAGGTTAGGGGCAGAGCGCCGCGGCTAGAACAGATTAGTGAAGTTGCTATTTGAGAAATTGCACAATTGGGAAGTACCACTTGGGAAAATACTCTTGGGAAGTTACCGCTTGGTAAATGCCTTTGGGAAAGTACCTAACATTGTTTTTATTACGTATTCCCAGGCTTACAGTAACAGTCCTGATGAAATAAAAAATAATTTTATTCATCTCACAAACTTCAGTGTTAACAAGAATAACGAGGAGTTTGTTTACAACGAAAACCCAGGTATTTAAATGGACTGCTGCACAACTATTTTAAAGTTCACATTTCTGTGAATACCAAGGGTGTGGTGCAAGGAAAGTTAATTGCGGCCGTGTATACTCTGCGTACATATTGAAACCAGTTCTCTTTGGGCGGAATTTGTAAACAAGAATAGATGCATGTTCGGTTAGTATCCGAGGAGGTTAAAAGCATTAAATTTGATAATTTTGATAATTCACATAATAGTTTCCTATGACCAGAATATTTCATTGATTTTTTTATGTGAAAGATGGATCCCATGTCAGGCTGTAACATCCGTCTTGTGTTTACATTACCGCCCAGAGACAGTACACTGCAGTACAAAAGATGCGTACACTTTTAAAAAAAACTTTCCTTGCATTACATCCTTGGTGAATACTAACAAGTCCAAATTACCTCTAAAAAGATGTTCTTGTGGCCCGGAATGATCAAAAGTTTTCTAATATTATAGAAAGTATCATCTTCATTGGTTTGAAAGGCTTAGATGAAATCCTAAATTCTAGAATCGGGGTTTTATGTATATTTTGAATAAGTAAACAATTACTTGAAGTGTCTGGCTAGTCATAGTAGTTGACATGAGAGTGCAGTGTATGGTAAAGAAATTCATTTCCCTTTACGCACATTAAACCATCAACATAGTTTTTGTGTAATATCGACCTCATATATTTTAAAGCGTTGCAATTACTTGACTTGAAAGGACTGTAACCAGGACGTCTTAAAACCTCTCATTCTATTAAACAATTCGTCGTTTTTCAACCGTGAAAACTGTTTAACTCTGTTAATTTCTCCGTTGCTTTTGGAGAAAAAAATGCACACATAATGATAGCAGGGCTGAAAAAAATCAGATTTCAAAAACAAAAACATGGATTTCTAGTTGATATTTGATTCGACAAAGTATTTAATGGTACCGTTGTGAACTGGACATGTCACTTAATCAATGAAGGGTCACTTAAAATTACGTTTACAGTCCCTTCAAAGAAATGTAATAAAAAATCGAGAAAAAAAGCGACAATTAAAAGTCAAAATCGAAGATGGACAAAAAGCACCCTGGACGCTTGATTGTATTAATATTTTCTTTTAATAAAGTACAGAATATAAAGTATACAACAAATAGACACCAAATCTAAATTCCATCAATAACTACTTATTTATCTTTTTTAAACATATGTTTTCAACATTAATTCATCCAGGGGATTATGAAGGACACAAATGGAATCTAAAAACCCTTTGGAAATATTTTGATGAAGAAATAAAAATTCCTTGGAAACCAATCTGGGAGGATATCAAGGTAGGACTAAACCAAGGATGGATTAAGGTAGGATTAAACCAAGGAAAAATTAAGGTAGGATTGAACTAAGGAAGGATTAAGGTAGGACTAAACCAAGGAAGGATTAAGGTAGGATTAAACCAAGGAAGGATTAAGGTAGGATTAAACCAAGGGAGGATTAAGGTAGGATTAAACCAAGGAAGGATTAAGGTAGGATTAAACCAAGGAAGGATTTAGGTAGGATTAAACCAAGGAAGGATTAGGGTAGGATTAAGCCAAGGAAGGATTAAGGTAGGATTAAACCAAGGAAGGATTATGGTAGGATTAAACCAAGAAAGGATTAAAGTTGTATCTGTAATCAGGATATATGCACGAAGACTGTACTCTGCGGACATGAGCATATGAGCAAAGCGTTTAATAAAACAATAAAATCAGATTATAATTGTTACAAACTTTTTGGATTTGATGTTTTTATTGACGCTGATCTCAAACCTTGGATAATAGAGGTAAATAAATAAAATTAAACTTATGAAGGGATTCTTTGTCCCAAACTCTGATATTCTTATCCCTATATCTTCGCAACCTGATGGTGTAAACCTTTGATATTTCATAATTTCACACTTAGATCATTCTTCTAACTAATTTTATAGTTTGAAATATCTAAGGTCTACGACATTAAGTTTCAGAATTTGGGACAGTTTCTTTCGATGAAAAATAAGTGAGCTTATTTGTAAATCAAATAATAATGTTCAATTCTGTTTTAAGAAATTAGAATAAAAATATTTATTTTCTGTTTTCCTTGATCAAAGTTTTAAAGGGTACTATTGTGAATCTTTGCATGGAGGGTCACTTCTTATTACGCGAACAGTTCCTTTAATTCACCTTTTTATCTTTTTTTAGGTAAACAACATCCCTTCCCTTCACACGAACACAATCGACTCCTTCGTCAACTATCCGATGGCCGCCGAAATGTTGAATATTGTCGGGTTTCACATACCTAAGGTGCTAGGTGGGTTTCCTTATATTTAATCTGTTCTAAATAAAATCACCAGGGCCGGGGTCGGAATTATTGAATAACTAGAAATTAGAATTCTTCTCATGAGCCGCTGAGAATCGGTTAAACCAAGCTTACCCACAGTGGGCGGCGTTGACATCAATACAATAAAGACGACTTTTTCAATTTAAGCTTTCTTCAAACAACAAGTAAAAGAAGCTCTTAATTAGTAGCTTCTCTTTGTTTCCATGCTTATGTGTATTCATGCTAGAAAGCTTGGTGGAAAGTAAAAATTTTAATCGAAAGTCGTCTTCATTGTATTGATATATTTGACAACGACTGTAGTTTAACTCTTCTCGAAACTTATTTGTGTTTTTAGACAAAATTTTAAACATTTACTTTATTTTGTACATCTAGGCAATAAGAGCTACAAGGCAGTTGCTGAGAAACTGGGCCTTGAACTGCCTTCCTCATGCTTTGGCTTCAATCCTAAGCTTTATACAAGGCTTAAAACTGATAGGTAAAACCTGCCTTTTCTGATTCATAAATCTACTGATTAATCTTAAACTAGCTTTTCATAAATCTACTGATTAATCTTAAACTAGCTTTTCTGATTCATAAATCTACTGATTAATCTTAAACTAGCTTTTCTGATTCATAAATCTACTGATTAATCTTAAACTAGCTTTTCCAGGAAATCCACTCAATTCAGAATTATTAATTACCAGACTTAAAACATTCCCGTCGTTTTACAGAGGCAAATCGGTCAAGGAGTTCATGACTTATGAATATCGGACATACAATGAAACATACATAGATTATCACATGAAATACAGGGCGAGTAACAAAACGGGGTATGCGATGTTTTGCACAAAATTTTAAATTTGTTTTTTGCTTCGGAATTTATATAATAAACATTAAAAAACGAAAAAAAAATCAAAAAATCTTTTTGAACAATTGAAAGAAATTCACGAAACTATCTTTTTTAAACAGTAAATTTCTTAAAAACTTTATGGGAAAAGGTTTATTCTATTCGTTAAATTTAAATTTTCTAGATAAACATTTTCCCATCAATTCTTTAAAGAATTTAATATTTTCAGTGTCCCTAAAAAATTTTGAATTTCTTACTTACATGTTAATGTTTTTATACTTAAAATCCGAAACAAACAAAAATTATGTCTGTTTTCTCATACCCTTCCACCCTAACATACTGAAACCTATTATATTTGACAAATTATGTTTATTTGCTGCAGTTCCAGTCTGCCCTCTGCAAACAAACAAAACTAAAGAAACAATTTGAAAACAAATGTATAACAATTAATCTACACGAGAACGTACATATTGTGTTTGATTGTTAAGGAGAGTTAAGCTCTCTAAATAAGTTTTAAGCATTCTTTCCTTGCTCCCTTCCTAAAGAACCTGTCAGCTCTTTCAGTTTAATTTTCAAACTTTGAGATATCATTTAAACATTAGTTTGAGAGGGAGAAATTTTTGGATTGAAATTCGGTTAAGCCGGAAAATCCTAGGCTTAGCCGGATGTCCAAAAGAGAAGTTTTGACCTTAGCTGGAATTAGGTTATAAAGTTTATCTTCGGACAATATCATTCAAAGGTTCCCAGTTCAGTTTCCTCCTGAATTTTTAAGAGAGGTTTTTCATCTCTTAAGATACAGTGGAACCCATACAAATGTGAAATAGAAACACCACTGTTGGGTCCAAGTTATATTTTTGATTAGTCCAATGAACATGAAAAACAGAAAATGTGAAGATATATATTTAGAGATAATGTGAAGAGATATATTTAGAGATAATGAGAAGAGATATATTTAGAGATAATGCGAAGAGATATATTTAGAGATAATGAGAAGAAATATATTTAGAGATAATGAGAAGAGATATATTTAGAGATAATGTGAAGAGATATATTTAGAGGAGAAATATTTAGAGATATATTTAGAGATAATTAGAAAAGATATATTTAGAGATAATGAGAAGAGATATATTTAGAGAAAATGTGAAGAGATATATTTAGAGATAATGAGAAGAGATATATTCAGAGATAATGTGAAGAGACATATTTAGAGCTAATGTGAAGAGATATATTTAGAGATAATGTGAAGAGATATATTAAGATGTAAAGAGAAGAGATATATTCAGAGATAATGTGAAGAGACATATTTAGAGCTAATGTGAAGAGATATATTTAGAGAAAATGAGAAGAGATATATTTAGAGATAATGAGAAGAGATATATTTAGAGATAATGTGAAGAGACATATTTAGAGGTGAAGAGATATATTTAGAGATAATGTGAGAGAAAATGAGAAAAGAAACCAGTATATCTCTGAAGATCTGAGTAGAGAAGAATATTGTGAGAACATTCTACAAGATCTTTTACCTTCCGACCTAAGGTTTTTTTTGTTTTAAAAAACATTTTACAAAATTGTATTTCAAATTATTTATATATTCAAAATAATATATTTTTAGAATATTGATAAACAGTGAAGATGAATTGTCACAAACATTCCAATGGACGAGAACATTTCCGAGTATAAAGGTGAGGTACAAATTTTCACAAATCATTCTCCGAAAATTGAGACTGGGCTCGATTTAAAGTGGTGCCAGGCCCCGGCCCTAATAGTTATACTTTATTTGTGGCCTTGAATATGAAGATTTCAAAGTTTAAAGGCGCGTGTCTCTAGCTTTATAATCATTACAGATTTTAACTTCAAATTTGATTCATAATGGTTATTTTTTTAATGGATTAAATTCAGAGAGAGCTGTTTTAATATTTTAGTGTTATGTACTAGGTAGCTTAGGAAATAATTTTATAGTAAAAAACTAGCAATTGGGAATCCAGCTTTGTTAGGAAATATTTTTTTTTTAATATTCTGATTATTTGAAATATTTGTTTTCTAGAATTCTGATTATTTGAATTAATTGTTTTCTAGAATTCTGATAATTTGAAATATTGTTTTTCTAGAATTCTGATTCTTTGAAATATTTGTTTTCTAGAATTCTGATTATTTGATATATTTGTTTTCTAGAATTCTGATAATTTGAATTATTTGTTTTCTAGAATTCTGATTCTTTGAAATATTTGTTTTCTAGAATTCCTATTATTAGATATATTTGTTTTTCTAGAATTCTGATTATTTGAATTATTTGTACACTCCCTGTTACTCTGATCGACTGCTTGATGCTTGGGAAGCTAAGTATGGAGGATCTAAACAAACAAGGTCCAAAATTTTAATTCTCAAATTATAATATCTCATAAACCTGCGAGATCTAAAAAAAATTTATTTTGCAGAATTGAAAAAAAAACTTTTAAACGAACACACAATGTTAATTTTGTCTAATTTTAAGAAGACTTTAAATCTTTTAAAAAATATTATTATTTTACAAAATTAGTATTTTTATACGCAATCGGCATATTTTTGTTTCATGCTTTCTTTTCTGTAATTCATGTAAAAATAGTGATTGATTGCTAACTGTGCTTTGTAAGCCGTAAAGCTGCTCTGAGAATGTGTCCAACTGTTATGGCTTCCCCTCAGAAGATAGTCTAATTTTTTTAACAATTTTTTTTTAACTAAAGGTTTACGTTTTGATACAGGATCGTCTTTTTTTTAATAAAAACATTGAAGCTGATAATTTACTTTTTAAGTTTCCATTTATCTGTACTCTGTAGGACGGAAGCTGATAATTTACTGTTAAAGTTTCCATTTATCTGTACTGTGTAGGACGGAAGCTGATAATTTACTGTTAAAGTTTCCATTTATCTGTACTGTGTAGGACGGAAGCTGATAATTTACTGTTAAAGTTTCCATTTATCTGTACTGTGTAGGACGGAAGGAATCCAGATTATTCGAGAACTGTGCGCAAACAAGGAACACCTAGAGGCCCCTCAAGTCGGGTAATATTTAAATACAACTTTTATCAAATTTATATAATCTCAAAGGGACTGTTCTTTTAATTTCAAGTGATCCATCAAGTAAAGGGTTCCACAACGGTTCCCTTTAATCCTTTATCTGATCAATAATGTGGAAGATATGGTCATTTTTCTACCATAAAAACTGTGTCATATTTTTGTGAAAAACCATTTTCGGAACCGGTGAATCGGTAATGACGTGTCACTTGAAATTGCGTCTACAGTCCCTTTAATAAGAAAATTTTTTCCGTAGATTGCGTTCAAGCCGAACTAGTCGATACGATTTCACTCCGACAAAGGAACATAATTAGATAGATAGAGAAAATATACAATTTTTTAAATTAACTGTTTAGTTATTTTTTTTGCTCATTTAAAAAAAATATAAAAAAGGATACAAGAAGTATCAAAATTCGTTGGCAACCCATTGCTGACTCTTAAGTAAAATAAAACATTATTGCATGTTTGTAAGAAATTGAGTTTTTGTCACAAATTCAAATTTTCTAATCCCTATATCTTTTCAAACTGAGGCCGAATTTAAAGAATTTGAGACGCGGCTCAAATATGGTTGATTCCGCATAAAACTGTATCCAATGTGCAAGATTTAAGCCGGCTGGGCTCTCAATTGAAACCAGTTTTCGGTGGATTTGAGACGGGCTCAAATTCATTAAATTCGGACTCTGGTGGTGTAACCTTTGATATTTCAAACTTAGATTATGTGATATAACATAATTCTAACTTTGTAATATCTAAGGTCTACGACATTGGGTTGGAAAGATACAGGGATGAGAAAATAAGAGTTTTTGCGACTGAGACTCAATTTCTTTTGCTCCATTAAATTCTCATGAAGTGTTATGAATTCTTGGATCTTAACCAAACTTTTTTAACATTTTCAGCATAAAGGGACTGTCAACGTAAATTTAACAAAATCCAAGTTAAAGTCCGATTCATTATGGTACCATTTAAACCTTTGTCCCAGGGGAAATAATGGAATAATCCGTGTCTCAAAATAGATTATTTTAAATTGCGATTTTCTATCAAATTAGCTTGCGGTTTTAACGCATTTAAATATGGGTCCTTTGAAATTACGTGGACAATTCCTTTATAGGAAACGTTTCTTTGTCACAAACTCTAATTTCTAATTCCTATATCTTTGCAACCTTATGGCGTGAATCTTTAAATTAGACTATTTGATCATTGTTTGAAATATCTAAGGTCCACAACATTGCACAGATATATTAAGGATTAGAAAATCAGAATTTGTGACAAAGACGCAATTCTTTTACAAGAAAAACATGAACGCAGTTTATTATTATTTTTAAAAATTATGTTGCTAGGCTAAATTTCGACCCAATTCGCAATTCTTTGATTTTGCATGAGTGTGATAAACCTCAAGATGTACAGATCAAAGTATTTCTCTGTTAAATTTATCGGAATTTATTTATAGAAAAGTATTTCTCTGTTAAATTTATCGGAATTTATTTATGAAAAAGTATTTTAAGTTTGACCCCAATTATCAAAAGTTTTTTTGGGGCTTTTTCTTTATGATTATGGTGTAAAAAGAGAGTGATCTAGAGAAATTTTTAAACTTTAAATTGGTGTGATCAGCTATTTTTATATTTCTACAGTGGAACCATAAAACTGTAAAGCTGGAAGACGACATTTAAACAATCTTATGAAAGTTTGATGTTGTTATAGAACGCAAATAGTTTTACCAATAAAGCTTAAAAATAAACTAAATATTGGGTCTGTATGTACAGTACACAATTGCTGTGTGTTTACTTTCATGTTTATTGGACTACTTAAAATCTTAACTTGAGTCTAAGAGTCGTCGTCTGACGTAAGAAATTGGAAATTATCTTAACGAAAAAGAATGAAACTCAAGAGAAAATAAAATAAGATCTTAAACCTCTCATTGTTTGTGGGTAACTCTGTAGTTTACACTCTTTTTACTTATTATAACCCTTATTAATGTTCCTATTTGAAAACAGCAGTGATAATTAATAAAAAAAAATGAATGATTGCCGTCTTTCGTCTCCTTTTGATCTTGAATGCACTGTAAATTTATAAATTTAATAATATCTTTAAAAATATTGAATTTTCTAGTTTCTCTGATCGATTATGATGTGACTCTGGGACCGAAGATGAAATAAATTTAAGCTAGTTCTCTAAACTCCCTGCCACCTTAATTTCCGATTCAAATCCTCATGAATCTTTAACTTTGAATCGGTGATTAAGGATTTGAACCGGCGGTATAGGTGGTTCAGTGACTTCTCTAATTTATCAAATTCGGTCTCTTATCAACTTTAAATTGATGTAATCATTTTTATAAACTTTTAATGGAAAAAACAAATGTGTTATTTAGAAGACATTATAATATTAAAACATGAATGCAATTTTGTTTTACTTTCTCTACCCAAACAAAAGTCAAATTTTTACACTTGTTTTTAAAATTCATCTTTCAATAATTATGACAAAAAGAGTCAACTTTTTCATTCTGTATTTCAATAGAATTAATGTGCAATTCAATATTTTAGATAAGTTTATTCAATAAAATTTTTTCGATTCTGGTATTATTTAGTATTTTTGGAAAAAATAAACAATTTAGTCAAATTTCAAAATCCCTCCTAGCATATGTTTTTTAATTAAAATAAAGAATCAAGAGAAAAATAATGTTTGTTGGATATCACTGTATAGAATGAACCCTAGATAGCTAGATAGCTTGTTTTAAATTTAAACAGTTTTCTAGTAACATTTTTATTCTTATAAAACGCATGCAGACAAAACAGCATAAAAGAGTAAAAAACGCAAGTTTTTTGTTTAAAGGTCAAATTGTGATCGAAAGTCATAGTTCTCTGAGATAAGGAACGAACTGTATAATTCGCGTAGATATTTGTAAAACTTAGATTTTTGTTTGAACCTTTTAAAATTCCAAAAACTTAAGAAGTTAAAAAAGTTATTGCTCCCCATTATAGTTCAGTTTAGTTTCCATATTTGTGCATAAACCATTTTTAGACCATTCGATAACTCTTTATGGCTCTATAAAATTACAGTAAGTATTTAGCAAAAAAATTCAATGCAAATATTTAGTTTTTATCACACCGATTCAGGCCCTAACATCTCTACAGTTAGACCCATTAAATTATGGACTAGGAAGACGACATTTAATCATGTAACATTTATGTGTGTATTTGAAGTTATTGAAAAGCAAAAAGTTTTACCATTGCATTGCATTGCATTGCATTATTGGACTACTTAAAATTGTATCAATTGAGTCTAGAAATGTCTTTCCATTTCACAGTTTTATTGGGCTCACTATACTAATAGTTTTAATTTACGTAGATTTTGTAATGTTGATTTTAAGTGTGAATAATGTTTATATACTATATATACCATGGTGTTAAAAAAACAGAATAAAATTATGTACATAAATGTTGTTATTTCATATACTTAAGTTTCTTGTATTTTTCAATTCATTCAATATTTGTGTTTGTCTAGATTTACTTTACAGGGTTACCAGTAAAGGATGAAACTATAAAGACGACCTAGACCTCAAAAACTATAAAGACGACCTAAAACTCGAAATACAAAGACGACCTAAAACTTAAAGACTTCAAAGACGACCTAGAGCTCCAAATGATTTCAAGATTCTGTCATAAACAAAGTCTATTTGTGGCTGGTTTAATGCTTGGGCAAAGAAAGAATCAAGTTTAGATTAGCAAGGAATCAAAAATTTAGGGAAACAGACAGTTTTACATTCCATTACAGTCGTCTCTGAAGTCTCATATTTTGCGAGTAACACTTTGTCTGTCAGAAGAAAACCGATCATTTTTTTCGTAATTTTGAACTTATCGAGAGCACTTAGAAACTACAAACATTTTCTTAGAAATAATGAACGAAATGTCGGGATATAAAAATTAGTTAGATATCCCTGTAACGTTTCATTCATAATTTCGAAAGCAATGTTCGAAATGTTCGAAGTTTTCGGTCGTGATCGATATATCAGAATAGGAACTTTTGTGTGGAGTATCAGCAATCTTGAAAGCTTGATCTTGATTTATAATGTGGGCACTTTTAAATTTGACCACTCAATCAAAGGTATCCCTGCAGGGTATGACCACCACGGAACATCGAAGAAGAATTAAATTAATATGCTGTGCCCCTAGGGTGGGGACGTCCCCCCCACTTTCTCTGCCCCCCCCACGGGGATTTAAGGGTTCTGTCAATACTACAGAAAGCTATGACTTTCGATCACAATTATTAAAATCAAAAATTAAAAATTAAAAATTAAAATCAAAATTATTAAATTAAACAATTAAACACATAATTTTTTGGCATTTTTTCCTTAAACTTTTTCGTCGGCATACACATTTTGAATGAATAAGTATATAATAAACAAATCCGTAAGTCAAAAGACTGTTAAGGGGCAACCCGAAATAACCAGAGTGAGCAGCATTCGGTTTCTTCTATTTGAAATCAAAAGTATTTTGGGTTGCCCCTTAAGCCGCCATTGATTTAAATGCTTGCTTTAAACAGCGCAAAAGTTCTGATTTCAGAATAAAGAGAAGTAAAAGTCGTCTTCTTTAATTTTCTTCAAGCCTCAAATACTTTCGAAGTTTGATTTTTAAAAAATCGAAACAGTGCTACAGCGTTTACTTAGAAACTTGATGTTGAACTATCTTCATTTAAAAATTTAAAATTTAAAATGAACAAGGGTTCATTCACAGAGTTCTATAAAATGATTAAAAAATCATATTTTGACAGACGTAGAACTTTCTATTCTACTATATTACGGTCCTTAATTGTAAGGTTATACCCTCAATTTAAGGAATCTGTTTCACATTTTAAACGCTTAATTTTATTGTTGAAAACAACTTTTGTTTTTCATAAATCTTTATTTTATTTTTCTATTTTTAATAACAAAATTGCACTGGGTTTTATGCTGAGTGGTCATCACAAGTCCAAAAAGTCCAACATTTGAAGAAATCAACAATTTCCTAAAATGTGGAATTAAAAAGCTACACAGCCAGATGGTCCACAAAGTCCTGAGGGTCCAATATTTCCCGAAGCTCCGACTATTCCAGTGAAAGCAGTTCCAACTTGAGCTTGAGCAGATAGGACCTGCAAAATACATTTATAAAACACGTGGAGAATGTCGAAAGTCGTCTTTTAAGGAACTATCGTTAAAGGTCGTCTTTACAAAGAAGACCTTCCCCATTCACAACAGTACTCTTTAAACCGGCTTTAGTCCCTTAAATTATAAAATAAAATAATAAACTATATTAACCTGTGCTTCAGCAGCAGCATGTTGGGCAAGACCCGGAACTTGAGGAGCTACAGGAGCTGTCTGAGCTCGTTCTTGAGCAAGAACTCTCTCCTGAGCTGCAATAACTTCAGCTGCTCCTGGCACCTAAAAACTTGAGGATAGAAGTCGTCTTCTAAGCTATTCTTTTCTTTTAACGGAAACTCTAATGGGGATTTTAAGGAAAGATTCCATTGTCATTACTCCAAAATGAAACAGAAAAGTAATTTTTTTACCTAATGCGCTAATGAAAAATCAAAAAATGTTGACCTCCCCCCCATCCAGGGTGCCCCTGAAAAAAATGCCCATATGTGCCACACATTTTTAGGAGGCATAAGGGTAAAACTAGATGAAATATGAAATTCTAGGGGAAAAAATTAAATAAAAAATCTAAAATTATTTTCCGAAATGGGCGAGCCATTTTTGGTCTTATTTGACCATTTTTGGCTAAATTGTTACAATTCTTTTGAAATCCAATTTGGAAATCATTTAACTTAGTTTTAACGATTTTTGACAGAATTTTCAAAGAATTTTGTTTTTGATGGTCCAAAATTCAAAATATAGGTAAAAAATCACGTTGTTTTTACACATTTAGTCAGCTATAGCGGGGATTCACAAAAGTAAAAAAAATGTCAAACAGAAAGTTTGACAATTCAGAATTACCTAAATATTTTTTTAATTAAATAGTGTAGAGGCAAATATTTTAGGTTTTGGCCAAAAACATCTGTAATAAAACAGTTTTTGGTGCAATCTTCTTCCTAAACTTGGCCAAGCACGAGAAGTTTAGTTTTTAGTGTTCTAGTTTTTCTCATAGGTTGCATAATTTGGCCAATTGGACGTAGTAGGCGTAGAACGAGACAGTGAGAGAGCTTGTTCTACACCGACTACGTGTAATTCCTTTTGTCTTCTGCCTCAGGGTTATTGTGAACAAAACACGCATAAATCATGAAAAGACGACATCTAGTGTCCTATCTGTTATTTTAATTAATCTATGGTTTAAGTCCACAATAAAAGTAAAGTAACCCCCGCCGCCCCCTTCCTTTTTATTGTCTTGTGATGGGTAGCTTACCCTCAACATGCCTCCCCACTTGTACCCTATGTACCTGAGGTACTTCTAGGGGTGTAGGTCCACAATACGGGTAATTTGGGCAAACTTCCTCTGAAAGACCTGCAGGGTAGGTGGACTGTGGTGCCCCTGCTACCATAGATAAACACAAGGATGCAAAAACCAGTCTCAACATCTAGAAATAAGAGAGTTAAAACCAGTCTCAACATCTAGAAATAAGAGAGTTAAAACCAGTCTCAACATCTAGAAATACGAGAGTTAAAACCAGTCTCAACATTTAGAAATAAGAGAGTTAAAACCAGTCTCAACATCTAGAAATAAGAGAGTTAAAACCAGTCTCAACATCTAGAAATAAGAGCCTTAAAACCAGTCTCAAAATCTAAAAATAAGAGAGGTAAAACCAGTCCCAACATCTAAAAATATAGAGAGTTAAAACCAGTCTAAACATTTAGAAATAAAAGAGGCAAAACCAGTCTCAACATCTAGAAATAAATTTATAACACACAGTTTAAACATATAGGTTTATATGATCAAAACCCAGAAATAAGAGTAGTAAAACCAGTTAAAACATCTAGAAAAAAGAGAGTTAAGACCTAAAACCAGTTTAAGCATCTAGAAATAAGAGAATTCAAACCAGTCTCAAGTGTGTAGACCAGAAAATGTAGAAATTGTGTAGACCATCACTTTAATTGTGCATGCATTGTTTTTAAGTTGCATTATATAGTTTAAATTATAATGTGTAGTTTGCAATAATAACTCTGTATTATGCAGAATTCCTGTTTAAAAACAAAAGAAAGAAAAACCTGCTTCCCAAAAATGTACATGGGCAGGCCTTGGTGGAAACAGATACAGGGAAAAACAATTTCAAAGTGGTGGAGGGTGAGGGGGGGGAAGAGTTGGCTAAAATTGTTTATGAATTGCACTACAAAACTTCCCTTCCCTTTTTTATATCTATAAAATTCTATAAAAAGTAACAACAATTTATAGCTGTATCTACTATCTATGTGTATACTTTGCTTGTCTGCATGTCTGTTTGTCTATCTGTCCGTTTGTGTCCAATAAACGTCAAAACGGCTGAACCGATCGGGCCCAAATTTTTTGTGGGACCTCGCGTGACCGAAGGGAAGGTTTATGGATGATCGAATTTTCAAAAATGTGTGTATATCGAAGCGCCCTAATATTGAAAATTATCAATTTCCTTGGGCAGAAAAATAGGACAAAAAAAGAAAGAATGAAATAATGAAAAGAGGAAAATGAAAAGCAAACTAGATATACAGAAAAACGAGGAAATGGAAAAGTGAGAGAAAGGAAAAAAAAAAGGGAAAAAGAAATCGTATTATTTTTCCCAACAGCATGTTTTAACAAAATTTTATTAATTTTTTTTATTTGTCAAAATTTGTCACTGTTTGCAAGAAAAAGAAATTAACAAAGGTGCAGACAACTATAAAAATCAAATCCAATACCAGCTTGAGTGCAAATATTTAAAAATTAGCAATGGTCCAGGGCAATTTTTTTATGAACAATGAAGAATCAATTTATTGAACATCAAACATTCATTGCATTTCCAGATTTGGACTCTATAGGCCTTTTTCTGGTATGATTCTACATACACATATATGCAGACTGCTATGAAAAGTTGCATCCATTTTGATACGATGAGGACCAGAAAACTCTGGAATAGGAAGACGACGTTTTGACTCAACCGTTGACTTTACATAGTCCAATAAACATGATACACAACAATTGTGCAATTTAAACAGTCCCAATTAATTTGTGTTGTACAGGGTGTCCCACGATGACAGTTGGTGATTAGTTTTGAATATCTTCTTCCATATATTATATTGGATATTAAAGACATTTTGCAGTTTATTTCGTTAATAAAACATCTTTTCCTCAAAATTTATTTTCCTTCAAAATCAATTTTACTAAAATATGATTGCCATATAATAGTTTTATCATTCTCTTTAGTATAAACACCTTAACTGATTATGGAAGAAGACATTTTAAACTATTCACCAACTGTCAAGTTTCATGGGACACTCTGTACCAACATCAAATTTAATTTAGCTATAGCTATTGTACATTTTTTCTGGTTCTCAATCACACCTCGAAAAATATCTATAAAAGTTTTTTATATTAACTTGCTGCAGTTTCCAATCAGAAGCTAACAACACAGATAATCAGTAGTTTGAATAGACGTGTCGCTTTTTTGTGATTCTCATCTTTTATTTATTTTACTTTGTTGTTGAAAATTTTTTTTAAGTAAAAAAAAATGGATTTTATAAGTAAATTCTTATAATCTAATATCTATATAATTCAAGGAGCCAGAAGATCCCCCCTCTGACTCCCCCTAATTGCCCTAGGTGTGCTAAACATTTTCCAGGGGGGAGAGGGGTGGCTATGAAGGCTCAGTCCTTGGATCAGAGAAGTCTATATTTTCCAGGTTTTTTTTGGCCCAAACGGACGTGCTAAGATATCCCCCCCCCCTCCCATTAAAAGAGGAAAAATGTAAGCCCCCACCCCGGGACAAATTCCTGAATACACCCTTTTTTTAAATTATAGCATTCCTTAGTTCATTCAGTGCAAGTTATTGTAAGTTTAATTAGTCATTAGTTCAATCGATATGCCATCAGACGAAATCTTCCGAAAACGGTCGTCTTTGTTTTTATTTTCAAGTCATGAAACCGGTGAAGAAATTGTAGCGGCATTGTTCTGTAATAATTTCCAGTCATCATTGGAAACTTAAAAAGCTTGTTATAAAACCCACGAACCTAGAGCATTTGATATTAAACTGCTTGTTTAAAGTATTCATTTTTTTTGATGTAGCTTAGCTTTGTGGTGATTTTTATTTCTTTTTATGTACGCACTTTGGTATATTTGAAACCGTTTTCTAATCTAGGATATTACCAAGTTATCTTCGACAAACTCTTCATGTTCTTCGTACTGCATAGTCCGAGAGAAAGAGTTTTGGACCCGCCCCCTCCCCCATCATAGAAAATTTACAATTAGTTTGTATTTCAGGGTTAGTGAGGTTAAATAAAATTCAGTGCCGCGACTAGGACAGGTTTGGGCCGGTCGCTGCGGCGTCATATAGAATTATGTACATTTTTTGGGTAGGGGGGTTGGTGGAGGGAGGGGGGTCCAAAAATCCATCTTTAGGAAATTACCCTTTGTATACAGTAGTCGACTTTTTATATATAATTGTTTGTTACGTATTTTCAGGTATATAAGATGGCTACAAAATGGGGAATAGCCAGCTCTGGTCTAATCAGTCATGATTTCGTGAACGCAATATCAATCCTTCCGGCCTCAGATCACCAGGTTGTAGCGGTTGCCGCTAGAGGTCTAGAGTCGGCTCAAAAATTTGCAAACACTTTCAAGATTCCTAAAGCTTATCAGGGATATGACAGTCTTGTATCTGACCCTGAGGTTGAAGTAGTTTATATCGGAGCTACTAACCCTGCACATTTCCCTATTGCTAAACTAATGTTGGAGGGTGGGAAGCATGTACTCTGTGAGAAGCCCCTGTGCATGAACATGAAGGAGACTACTGAATTGGTTGAACTTGCACGTCAAAAGAACTTGTTTTTAATGGAGGCTATTTGGAGTAGGTGTCTACCAGCCTACCAGGCGGTGGAGAATGAGATCAAGAAAGGAACTATCGGAGAAGTTAAGAACGTTTTTGTTACTTTTGGGAAAAAGATAGAAGCTACCAGACTTCACACCAAGGAACTGGGAGGTGGAACTGTGTTGGACCTTGGAGTGTACTGTGTACAGCTGGCTTCCCTAGCGATGGGAAAGGTTGCCCCTAAAAAGGTGATCGCTGGAGGTCATCTCGGTCCCGGAGGAGTTGATGAAAGTACATCTGCAACCGTGCTTTACAGTGGGAATCGAACCGCCACCCTTGTAACCAGCAGTCAAGTTGATTTACCCGACGAAGCTTATATAGTTGGAACCAAAGGAACTATCAAGGTTTGCTATCCAATGTGGACTCCTACAGAGATCGAGACCCCTGGAGGAACACAAAGCTGGGTTCTTCCCACTGGAAACATTTTACCCTTTAACTACGGGAACGGTGGGAACATGACGTTCGAGGCTCAGCATGTCCGGGAATGTTTACTGGATGGACTGAAAGAGTCTCCTTTGATTAGTCTAGATGAAACTCTGATCATAGCGCAGATAATGCAGGATATTCGGACCCAGGCGGGAGTAGTCTATCCTCAGGACGGATAAATTGATAAATTGTTTGTTAATTTTCTGGTATTTAGTCAACCGTTAGAATTTTGATTAAGTTTGATTCATTGTTGTTTTTGATTGAAATTGATTGTGATATTATATTTAGACTTTTAAGAGTTTATACCCACTACCTAGTCGACAACTAAATCCCTGGTGAATTGAATTGAAATTATCTCTAGATTTATATTTTTATACTAGACAAAATATGTGCTGCTGCATTATTTTGAAATATGTAACGGAAATATTGTTTTTATTACAGAGTTTAGCAATGAGCTCTAGCCTGGTAGTGAGAGGTTCAAGGGGGCTCTGTCTTCAGAAACCTTCAGATTTTGCTATACACCAGGTATAACGGCGCTATGTCATTTGTCCTACGCTCATGTGTACTACCATCATTTGTCCTGCAGTACGGGAAAACATCATTTGTCCTACAGTTAATGAAAAATATCATTTGTCCTTTACTCCTTCATATAATTAAATTCATTAAATATAACACATAATTTGATATTTCAATAAGATTCTCCGACATGGGGTAAAACGATCTAGGGTCAAATATTTGATCAAGGGTATAACGTCTTAGGGTCAAAAGAAGAGACAGTACATTATTTTACATTTAAAAGTTAGCAGCGCTCGGTCTCCTAGCCCATCCTAGCCGCAGCGCTCGGCCCAGAAATTGTCTTAACCTAGTGTAAAATAAGGTGACACAACATTTTATTTAACATTTAAGAGGCCGCAGCGCTCGGTCCACCGTCCAGAATGTGTGTTAACCTAACCTTACTCATAATAAGGTGAGAGACAGCGTATTATTTAACATATTAAAAGAAAAGTTTTGAAATTGTTCACCCTTTGTCGGTATGCAAAATTATTTTGCAGATTTTCTATTTTTAAATTCAACTTTTTAAATATTACTATAGAACAAATGATGTTATCATTTGTAGGGCAAATCATGTTGTCCCCTCTCTGTAGGACAAATGAAGTGTAGGACAATTGGTTTTTCCCTTACTCTGTAGGACAAATAAGGTGGAGGGCAAATGATTTGTAGGACAAATGATCTTAGGACAACCAGGGGTAGATATTTTCTTCAAAAATCACTCCCCCTATGTTAATTACTTTTTCCTACATGTTAGGTAAGGTTGCACAGATTTTTAAAAATATTTTTATTCGCTAAATTAAGGAAAATAAATTAATTTTTGAGAAAACAGTATCAAAAAAGGTGGACAAACCTGCCCTTAGATGTCCAGTGTTTCCAAGAAAATGAATATCCCTGCACTTACCAGAAAGGGTTGTAAATCATCATGGACTTTTGCCAAATATAAATAAGTTTGTAGTCAAAATGTTCATTTTCAAATGATTTTACGTTATTAATCCACTCTATATAAAGGGATGGTAGACTCTCTGATCTTATTTCAAGCACGGATTTCAGCCACTACTGGATAGAATGGGTCCTATGCACCAATTCTGATGTTATGTTCAGGGGTTCCAGCCTGATGAGAGTAAATCATGCAAGGTTTTCCAATTCTCTCATGACGGGACCAGACTAGGTATACAAATCATGGCAGAAGAATATTTTACTAAATAAACCAAGTTATTTTTTAGATGTTTTTAAATATTTTATCCTTAAACACTTAATTTTGTATGTTCTTGTTATATTTCATAGATAAATAATTTTTTACTTTACTTTATTTTACTTTAATCTCTCTTTTCTTAATAGTTCAAAATTGGGGTTTGAGAGCAAAATATTTTTTGTTTGTTGTAGCTAGGTAGCTAGTTACTGGCTGATATTTTGCCCCTTGAATTCGGATCCGTGGATCCGGATACAGGAAGCCAAATATTGCGGATCCGTGGATTTGTATACAGGAAGCCAAATATTGTGGATCCGTGTATCCGGATACAGGAAGCCAAAAATTGCGGATCCGTGTATCGGGATACAGGAAGCCAAATATTGCGGATCCGTGGATTTGTATACAGGAAGCCAAATATTGTGGATCCGTGTACAGGAAGCCAAATTGCGGAATTCGGATCCGGATACAGGAAGCCAAATATTGCGGATCCAACGGATCCAGATCATACACTGCTTTAAACATACCCTGTATCCAACAAACTGAACAATTGTTATTATTATTGTTATTATCATTGTTATTATTATTGTTTTTAGCTTGGTCGAACATGAGTACTGTCCAGATTGCATCTGTCAAGGATGGTGTCTGGAGGGTCTCAGTCGTAATTGACGCAGCAAAGGTAATATTTTCTTCACAATTAATTATTTAAAGGGACTGTCCACGTAATTTCAAGTAACCTTGCATTCAAAAAGTAATTTATCCGATTCATATGGTTCACTTAAAACTTTTTGTCATCCATGTTTTTCTGTCTGAAATTAATAATTAAATCACGGTTTTCTGTAAAAGTGATTTGTAGAGAAAAGGGAGAGTTTACACAAAGCGTCCCATATCATATCGGATTATCTCCACGCTTTAAAGCCAAAAATACGCACACAATACTCGAAAAACCTAGCATTTTTTGCCAGAAATTTTTCACAATGGCCTTATACAATTTTCTAGAACGATTCATTTTCCTTAAATTTTCTTGTTAGTCTTGAAAATCGTAATTTAGAGCCAATAACAATCCGATATGATGTGGGACACCCTGTATAGTTTCTGAACTGAAAAACGACGATATCTTCCTCCGTGTTAATCCGTTTGTAAACGATTTAACTGGTTCGCTTAAAATTACGCTGACAGCCTCTGAGAAAAATAAAATTTCACGTTAAACACTGGTTTTGAATCTTTTTGATAATAGTTCCTAAGAGCTAACATTTTGGGATAAACTTTGATTTATATTGCATGAAATTATATAGGAATGAATTAATTACTCTATTTATTTCTTCTTTAAACTTCAAAGAATTATTATATTTTAATAAAGGGCAGAGAAAATTTTTGGATTTTAGTAGTTTATGTTGTTTGGTTCATTAAAAAGGTCATCTTCAAGGTCCCTACTAAGATTTTTTTAAAAGTATTTCTGATACTGTTTTTTTGTCAAGTTTTTTTTGGAGAGATGCCAAGAATCTCTTCCTCCTTTTCCCTTCCCTCTTGCCTTTTTCTTCATTTTTCCCCCAAACCCAATGAAAGCTCATATAAACAGAAAAACATACACTCATGTGAAAATCTATGGGGATGAATGAATTATTCTATTTATAATATAATATAGGTGTATGCTCTCCAATGGTCCCCTATGTCGACCCATTTATCAACCTGGGAACAGTATTCACAAACAGCTGGTCAAGAACCTAGACCAAATCTTCATGTCTGGAACACAGGATCAGGTAAAAAAAAACACCTTGCAGGGATGTATATTTTCTTGCAAAATCACCCCCCTCCTCCTCCTGAAGTGGGGAAAATTAATGATTTCCAGGTTAAAATAAATAAATTTTTGGGTTAAAAGTATGCTAAAGGATGAAAAATCTTACTTTTTGTTGTCCAACTTTTTATTTTCCCAAAATTTCAAAAATCAACTGGGTGGGGGGGGGTAAATCTTATACTTTCCTTAAGAGAACATATCATTCTTTCTATTTATTGGAAACCGTCGATTTGAGATTCTATTTAAGATTCTTAAATGTAAATAACCAAACATTTTCTTGTTTATGGAGTATGTGATATTCTGATGAAAAGTTCTGGTCTAAAATTGAAATTCTTAGTTTTCCGATAGAAAGCTATGGGTCTCCGATGAGATGTCAAAGATAGCACTCCAATCATGATGTTTTTTCTAGACTCCTTTTTTTGTCAATTGTCAGTGAAAATTATTTTTCAGTATGGAACTATCTTATTAAATCAGGTCACCATTTATTTGGAACATAATATTTCAATTAGTGACAACAAAGTGTATAAATGAACGGAATTTAATGAATTTGAGCTAGGTCGCTGAACTTCCCACCGTATACTTATCTGTAGTTATCACATATTTATTGAACCGTCTCTAGACCTAGCTCAAATTCATTAAATCCGGTCCCAGGTTGGGTACGAAGTGAACTAAGATTTTTTCTTTGATGCAACGTTTTTTTTCAAAAAATATCTTTTTTAGGAATATGAATAAATAAGTTCAGTTCTACAATGTACTTTTTTATTTTTATTTTCAAAAATTGTTTTTTTAGGAATGTGAATAACGAAGTTCAGTTCTACATAAACAACGACTTCAGCACGGTAGCTCACAAGATCCATATGCAGAAGGTTGCAGACTTTAGTATGTCACCAACCCCAGGTATTACAGGGGTTAAAGGACGTTAACTGGGGAGGTAGATTATTTAAAAACTTTAAAATTGTGGATATCGAGATCAATGCTTGATCTTCTCTTTTCTTTGATCGGCTGATTAATGTAATCTTTATTTTGAAATCCGGGAAAGTTTCCAAATTCAACCAATCAGAGTGTCGTTTGCATACACCGAATAGCCAATCAGAAGACGGAAAATTTTGAGACAAATTTTGAAATCAGCCCATTTTTACCGTCTGATATACTTTTTAGAGTTTTGATTATTATTTTTGCATTTTTAAAATTTTCATTACAATATAAAAATCCAGGGGGGGATGTGTAAATATTTAACCCCTTCATCAAAAATTATAATTATATTCTGTATTGCAGGTAGACCATATGTTGTAACGTATGTTCCCGGAAGCAAAGGTGGACCAAGCTTCTGTAAACTTTTCCAGTTTCCTAACTTTGGGGAAAATCAGGTTCGTTATTCAATCTATAACCTTTTAGATAAGATGATATCTTAACAGTAAAGGGTCATATACAGATGTTAGGTACTTCCCAAAAGATTTCCCCAAGTGGCAGCTTCCCAAGTGGCAGCTTCCCAAGGGTATTTGCCCAAGTGGCAACTTCCCAACTGTGCAATTTCCCAAGCGACAACTTCCCAAGTCTGTCCTAGCCACAGTGCTCGGCCCCCCATTGCAGACTGCGGCGCTTTGGAAGGCCTAACCTAACCTTTGAGAAATTGTACATTTGGGAAGTTGCCACTTAGGAAAATACCCTTTGGAAGCTGCCACTTGGAGGAAATCCTATTGGGAAAGTACCTAACACCTCATATTCAGCCTTAGGCGGTCAGAATTGCACAAGATCGGGCTTGTTACATTTCTGATCCTCGTACACTTAGCCGGCTCCCTTGGACTGATCCAAAATGCCTTCAAATAGACCAACTTTCTCATTGCACAAGATCTGAAAAAAATTGTGGCGCCTTTGCTCTCTTGAAAGAAACGCAGATCCTATTTTGAAATTAAACTTTTTCCCCAATTGAGAATGTTTGCTCGGAATTTTTGGAGAATTTTTTTGATTAATTGTGGAAATTATGCAAAGGGGGAAAAGTAACAATTTGAATAAAGACCATGATTAACTGGAGATCGAGGAAGAAGGTCCAATTTTTATAAACCAAGATGGATGGATAAGATCAAAAATTATATACTTCCGTGAAAGATAAGGATAACTGTGTATTTTTTTNTGTCTAGTGAAAGTATAGACGCAATTAAGAAAAGAAAATTTTATTTGTTAGTAAACACCTGGTTTCTAAAATTATTTTAAAAAACGTATTATTTTAGGTGCTAGCGAACAAGAGCTTTTTCCAAGGAACAAAATTATTTCTTGTAAAGCTTCTTATTTTGATGTATCATTGTTGACTTCACAGCTGTTTGACATTGCACGTCGTTTGTGCATTAATGGGACTGTAAACTCACATTTAGTGACCCTTCATTCAAAGATTTCAATGACCGATTTACAACGGTACCCTTGAAACCTTAAACTGATCAAAATGTGTAAGATTACGTCATTTTTTTGACTCGAAATTGTTTATTTCTGTGAATATTAGTTAGAAATGTGGAAGTCACTTATACAGAGAAACCACAAATGAAAATAAACAGTGGATATCTAATCTTATTAAACAGTGGATATCTAATCTTATTAAACAGTGGATATCTAATCTTATTAAACAGTGGATATCTAATCTTATTAAACAGTGGATATCTAATCTTATTAAACAGTGGATATCGAATCTTATTATACAGTGGATATCTAATCTTATTTATACTTGAGATCAGACAAAGCTTTAAGGATAACGCTGAAAATCTCAGGCATTGTTCCTTTGAATTTAGGGTCACTTGAAACTACGTTTACATACAATTCTGGTAAGAATAGACAGTATTCATTATTTTGAAGACGACTTTTTAATTTTCATTTTTTCATCTTAAGTTTTAATGCATTTCTGGACAAGATGGAGGCAGCTAGTTCTCCGCAATTTTTTATATGAATCTTTAATTTTTAAATAATTTTGCCTGACTTACAGCTGACAGTGTTGACATAAAGTGGAACTCCACTGGTACAGGTGTCCTGCTCCTGGTACAGGCTGAGGTTGATAAAACAGGAGCCTCATACTACGGGAAACAGCAACTTCACTACATGACAACTAAAGGCATGATACTGGATAACTTAAAATTTATTTTCTTTTAAATTCTGTTCTTGATTTTTAGAAGATTTCGAGTGCAAAATCATTTTGAACCTAATCTTTTTTTGAGAAATTTATTATTTATCATTGTTTTGGGGTATTTTTCTAAAATCCCCAGACTGTATAAATTTTTCTCAGTATGTTAGAGGTTTTATTTTAGAAATTTTAAAGGAAAAAATATGAATATATTATTTGTATTTGGAGTAATTTTAAGAACTACTCCATCTCCGGTGTTAAGGGGGAGGTAATGAAAAATAAGACATTAAGCTTTTTTTTGATCTTGAAACTTTTTACTCAGACATACCTAACTTCTGAGGAAAAGGTGAAATTCAAAAAGGGCGGGGGAATGATTTGTCAAGAAGATATACACCCCTGTTTATCAGTAAGCATGATATAAGGAGAGACCTGTATGGTAGAGTTGAAGAAGGAAGGACCAATATATTCTGTTGCCTGGAGTCCCAAGGGAGATGTGTTCGCTGTAGTTTATGGGTTTATGCCGGCCAGAACATCATTGTATAATAACAAGGGAGATGCAGGTATACAATATATATTAGGGTTTAAATAGAAATTCTGTTGCGCGGAATTGCGGAGTAAAATGCGAGGAATTGCGGAGTAAAATCCACCGTATAATCTATACACGCCCAATTCAGACATTAACATCCGGTTTATAGCTATTGTAGGAATAATTTACTCAATTTTAGGTGATGAATGAGAATAAACATAAAGATAACGATGAAGTAGAGTATAGCTTAAAAGTTTTCATTTTATTGTGAAGGGCAGAGAGGAGTAGAATGAAGGATAGAAAGGATTAGAATGAAGGGTAGAGAGGAGTATAATGAATGGTAGAGAGCAGTAGAATGAAGGGACGTGTATTTGAGATTTGGATTTATGTATATCAAATATTGTTTTTGAATCGCCATAGCTCAAAAGAAGACAGCTTACACATAGTAAACAATAAACAATAATTTATCCATTCTTATTTATGAACAGTTAACACAGAAGAATTAATAAAATGTAAAAAACATGAATAGCATACAATTGACATTTGACTTTTTCTCGAAAAATCTAGTTTGCGGCTAATAATATTTGCAATTGAATACTTAAGTGTATTAAATATGATAAATAAATCTCCCTTTGACCGAATTAAATGAATTTGAAATGCATATGAACTACCGATTCAAATCCTTCCTTTATTTTTAACTTTGAATCCGTGACACAAATTTAAACCGGCAGTTGGTATAGTTAAGCGACGTAGCTCAAATTCATTAAATTCGGTCCCATCTGAAAGATAATTATTTATTCTGTTCAGTTTTTGATTTTGGGACTGGACCGAAGAATTTAGCGATGTTTAATCCACAGTCTAGTATTCTCATGATCGGAGGCTTTGGAAATCTAAGGAACACAATCTTGTCCCAAAACAATTGTAAATGATGTAATCGGTGCAAAAGATTAATTTATTTTGGTGCGGACTGCGGACTCCTGGATATAGAGATCCAGATCCAGCTTCAGATTATTTCTTTAAGCATTATTAATGTTTTAAAAAAAATCCCGAAATTTTTTTTTATTTTCCAAATTTCTATGCATCATTTACAACAGGTTAAAGTTTTTTTTGTAATCTTTCATAAGTTAGGATGCTTNATACTTTTGGTCCGCTGAATTTTTTTTTCATAAATCTTAGATTTATTAATGGAACAAAATTCCCTCTGAACTTCCTTGAATTTTGTTGAGAAGATGGTGTGTAGAGGGAAGATAGATATGTGGGATGTATCTGGTCGAACTCTAATCTCAAGTTTTGATGCTCCCGATACTACAGATGTTAAATGGAACCCTGACGGTCAGCATATTGTCACCTCTACCTGTGCTCCCAGACTCAGGTATTGACCAATCTTTTAATCTCAGACAATCAATCAATCAAACAATTTATCACGATCAGAACTTTTGTGATGGATATCGTTGTGCTGCTAAATCTACAACAACAAAAATTGCCTTTTCTGGTAGTTTAATTTATGAAAATATTTTGGATTTGTAACGGATATAAAATCTGACATCATTCTGGAAGTTTAATTCATAAAATTATTTAGGATTGGTAATGGGTATAAAATCTGGTTAGTTTCATTCATGAAATTATTTAGAATTGGTAACTTGTATAAAATCTGGCCTTATTCTGATAGTTTCATTCATGAAACTATTTAAAATTAGTAACTTGTATAAAATCTGGGATTATTCTGATATTTTCATTCATGAAATTATTCAGAATTGGTAACTTGTACGAAATCTGGCTTATTCTAATAGTTTCATTCATGAAATTATTTAGAATTGGTAACTTGTATAAAATCTGGCCTTATTCTAATAGTTTCATTCATGAAATTATTCAGAATTGGTAACTTGTACGAAATCTGGCTTATTCTGATAGTTTCATTCATGAAATTATTTAGAATTGGTAACTTGTATAAAATCTGGCCTTATTCTGATAGTTTCATTCATGAAATTATTCAGAATTGGTAACTTGTACGAAATCTGGCATTATTCTGATAGTTTCATTCATGAAATTATTTAGAATTGGTAACGGGTGGGATTAATTTTAAAATTTATTCAATGAAAACATTTAGGATTGGTAATGGGTATAAAATCTGGCATTATTCTGGAAGTTTAATTCATGAAAAACTATTCTCTCCTCCTGATGAACTCTGGGAAACTGATTGGCAGTCTGCACTTCCTGAATCCATTCCTCCTTTCAAGATTTCTAAACAGTTAGTTTCTGGTATACAGACCACTCAGCCACAGGTTAGTTTCTGTTGTATAGATTAGCCAGCCACAGGTTAGTTTCTGGTGTACAGAACAGTAAGCCACTGGTTAGTTGCTGGTATACAGACAAGTCAGCTACAGGTTAGTTTCTGTATACAGACCAGAGGCAGAAAGCCACAGGTTAGTTTCTGTATACAGACCAGTCAGCCTCAGGTTTGTTTCTGGTATACAGACCAGCCAGCCAAAGGTTAGTTTCTGGTATACAGTCAGCCCAGGGTTAGTTTCTGGAATACAGTTAGCCACAGGTTAGTTTCTAGTATACAGATCAGCCAACCATAGGTTAGTTTTTGGTATACAGAGCAACCAGCCATATGTTAGTTTCTGGTATACAGTCAGCCGAGGAGAGGAACGCTGACTACAACAATTTCTCGTCCGAGCCACATTCTCTTTACTTTCTCGTCAGAGCCACCTAAAATTCCTCGTTCTTCCAGCCCTTGCAAATAAAAAGTTTTTGAAAATCTGGCGACGTCAGGGCATAAAACATGGTTAGACTAAAGTGTAGCAATAATTTTATCATATTGGAACCTTCAAAACCGTGAGAATGATGTCCAACTCTATTTTGGGTAAAACTTGAGAGGAAATACCAGAACTCCTGATTTCTTTCCCCTCTACTGTTAGATATATCTACAAATATTCAGGTTTCCAAGCAGGTATATAGACCACCTGGAGCTAGAGGTACACTCAGTACCTTCAAACTACATGATGAGGAGCAGGAGAAAGCAATTGCTTTCCTTGAAGGAAAGAAGGAGGAGAAACAGGAAAATCTCAGGTAGTAGGTTTTAATTCTCACACAATATGTATACAATTGATGTATTATTTTTGGTAGAAGTTATTTTTTCGCGACTCTGTTTCTTAATGAAAATCTGGGGAAGAAAAGTTAATAAACTGGCGAGATGATTCCCTCCTTTTTACATAAATATATTACCCCAAAATTTTACTTAATATCCCTTAAAATCATTTATTTAATTCCTCGATTAAAAATCCTAAACATTGTTTCTTCTCCGCTCAATCATTCAACACTGGGGGTGAAAAATAATTCCCTTGTATTTTAGTAAAACCGCGCAGAAGAATAAGAAGCGGCGTGAAGCTGCCAAGAAGAAGAAAGACGAAGAACAAGAAGAGAATGTGGGGAACAAGGTTCAAACAAATGGAGGCTTATCTCACCAGGACAAGGATTCATATAAGGTCTCGATTTATATATATTATATATACATTGTTGTCGGATTGTCTATTTGATTGTTTGTAACCGATAAACGACAAAAACGGCTGAACCGATTGGGTCCAAATNGGGGGGGGGGGAGGGGAAGTCCTGGGAAATAGTTGGATTTTTTTTGAAAATGCGCCAATTCGAAAAGAAAATTCCGCCAAATTTAAAAATGATTTTAAATGGCCGACTTTCAAAGCAATAGTTAAAACCTAAAATTATTATTTATAAGAAAAGGGTCGGGAAGTTTAAAAGCCTAGTATTATATATTCACAGGCTACACTAAAATGTGTCATATTTTGAAAAAAAAAAAAAATATTTCTCAAATTATTGCTTGCACTGTTCATAAGGTAATTTAGTGATTGGTTTTTTGATTGATTGATTTATTGAATTATCAGGGAGCTGCAGGGTTACTATTCGACCCTGAGAAGGAGAAGAAGATAAAGAAGATAAAGGAGAAACTAGGATCTATACAATCAATAAAATCACTGCAGGGTCAAGGGAAACCTTTAGAGAAAAACCAGGTACAGCTGATAATATTAAACCAACTTTAATATTTAAGTTTTTAGTGCTAGATTGTGGAAAAATTTATTTTTAGGGGGAAATATCTGAGTTTTGGGGGGAAAATATCAAAAAGGATAAAAAAGCTTGCCTTTCGATGTAAAATTTTTAAATTTTTTCCTTGTGTAATTAAAAATTCTGAAAATGTTACAACCCTAATACTGCATTATTAATTTGATTTGTTATACTATTAGATAACTTTCTCACTTCAACAAATAGAAATAAACATTTAAGTAAATAAAAAACAAATCCAAGTGAAGTTAGGAACTACACAAATGTTTTTTAAAACATTTTTATAATTTGGTTTTAAATATTGATAATTTTAGTTGGAGAAACTATCCCGAGAACAGGAACTACTTGATGAACTGAAGAAGCTTTCAGTGTAGCCAAATATATTATCTTGTACATGAGAATGTCTTGTCTAGAAACTGTATTTACAATAACAGAACTTCCACGAAATCAATCTTGGGGATTGATCAATAAATCAGTCGTGGGGATCCATTTAAAAAAAACATACTTGTTAACTAAGTTGTTAAAAAAACTCCATGGCATCACAAAATCTTAAACCTAGTCTAAGGTTGGGATAATTTTGTCTTCACTCAAGTTTTCTACAAATATAGAACATGTCCAGGGTTAAAAACAAACTTTCCTCGGGTCATTATTATTTGTTATTTTTTATCCGTTTTTTTTCTTTCTTACCGGACATAATATTTTTTTATCCTTCAGAAACAATGGCTGGGTATGACAGAGCTATCACTGTGTTTTCTCCAGATGGTCACCTCTTCCAGGTACACTGAACACACTTTACACTACACAGCGGTACACTTTACACTACACAGTGGTACACTTTACACTACACAGTGGCACACTTTATACAACATAGCGGTACACTTTACACTTCACAGTGGTACACTTTACACTACACAGTGGTACACTTTACACTACACAGTGGTACACTTTACACTACACAGTGGCACACTTTATACAACATAGCGGTACAATTTACACTACACAGCGGTACACTTTACACTACACAGTGGCACACTTTATACAACATAGCGGTACACTTTACACTACACAGCGGTACACTTTACACTACACAGCTGTACACTTAACACTACACAGTGGTACACTTTATACAACATAGCAGTACACTTTACACTACACACCGGTACACTTTACACTACACAGCTGTACACTTTACACTACACAGCTGTACACTTTACACTACACACCGGTACACTTAACACTTCACAGTGGTACACTTTATACAACATAGCGGTACACTTTACACTACACAGTGGTACACTTTACACTACACAGTGGTACACTTTATACAACATAGCGGTAAACTTTACACACACTACACACTGCACTCCACACACTGTCCACTACACATGTGCACTGTACACTACAAACCACACACTTTTTACTACACACTTTAAACTACATACTTTACACTACGCACTTTACACTACAAACTGTACAGTGTGCAATGTACTTCACTGTACACAGTTCACACGGTACAGTGTACACTACACAGTACACACTGTACAGTGTACATATTGTCTCAAATTATCCAAGTAGCATTGTGTCCACTGGTATATGCCTAATAAATAATTAAAATGAAGGTTGAATATGCTCAAGAAGCGGTGAAGAAGGGAAGTACTGCTGTTGGTGTGAGAGGAAAGAATGTTGTTGTTCTAGGAGTTGAGAAGAAAGCTGTTGCCAAACTTCAGGTAATGGTTAAAGGTTGTTGTCAGTGTTAGAAAAGCTAGATTTTAAAGTTAGAACCATTTGAGTTATTCACCCGATTATTTCAGTTGGGTTTCCTTCCAAATCCTCCTTAAATCAAGATTAAAGATGTAAATTTTTTGATGCAAGTTTATTTTGTTCTCGACTACAGTTTACCTAATCTTAAAGTTTGCGCCTTTCTTACATTGGTGCCAAGACGTGTCGAATTACTCCCACCCCTTTTGTAAAGAATACAGAAAACACCCCTGGGTGCAGTTAGATGAATCTTTTAAATCTTTCCTATGCCGAGTAAACTATTTAAAAGAAGATGATCTGCCACTTCTTTTAGTAAGGACGGCCCTTAAAGCTATTAAAAGATGTGTTTCTATTCCATTTCATTTATTAAAAAGGCAACCAGTGCAGTGGAGTAAAAATCCCAATTATATTTTAGAACAGAGAATTACAAAGTACACTGTGCTGGGAACATTTGTGATTGTAAATCCACATATTTTTATATTTCCGGATCCGGATCCTGAGTGGCAAAATATTTTGGGGAACCGGATTCCAAGCACAGATCAGTTGGAAGCCTTTCTTAGGGGGGACGTTAAATTTACTTCTAGTTATTGTATAAAATGTACACAGGAGGATAGAACAGTACGAAAGATCTGTCAGCTGGATGAACATGTTCTCATGGCGTTTGCTGGACTTACTGCTGATGCTAGGTTTGTATTTTCCTCACTCATTTTTAAATAGAAATGATAACAGTGTGTAAATATTAAAATATGTATTATTGCAGTGTGTAAATATTAAAATATGTATTATTGCAGGGCGTAAATATAAAATATGTATTATTACAGGGCGTAAATATAAAATGTGTATTATTAAAGGGCGTAAATATTAAAATATGTATTATTACAGGGCGTAAATATAAAATATGTATTATTACAGGGCGCAAATATAAAATATGTATTATTACAGGGCGTAAATATAAAATATGTATTATTACAGGGCGTAAATATAAAAGATGTATTATTACTAGGCTTTTAGTATGCTTCGCGCCCATCTTTTATTTCTACTTTTAGTGGCTCTATCTGTAAGCATCTTTTCTTTGTTCAATATAAAACAATCAGCAAAAAATGTCAGCGAATTTAATATTATTTTGAAACTTTTGAACACAATTTTTTGTAATTTTGAGCATCCAAAACCCTTTTCCGGGATTAAGTGAGGTCCACATAAAATTTGGGCCCGTTCGGTTCAGCCGGTTTGACTTTTCTTGGATTCTAAACGGACAAACAAACAGACAGACAGATAAGCAAAGTAGTAAATATTAAAATATCTGTAAAAATATAAAAAATTCGTATTAGTACAGAGTGTAAATATCAAAATATCTGTAAAAATATAAAAATTTGTATTATTACAGGGTGTAAATATCTTAGTGTATTATAACAGGGTTTAAATATTGAATATGTATGATTACAGGTTGTAAATATTATAATGCGCATTATTACAGCGTGTAAAAATTAAAATACTTATTATTATAAGGTGTATATATTAAAATACTCATTATTACAGGGTTCAATAATAAAATACTTATTATTACAGGGTGCTGATAAAACAGGCCCGGACTGAATGTCAATCCCACAGATTAACTGTTGAAGACCCTGTCACTCTGGAGTATATAACCAGATATATCGCCTCCCTTAAACAGGAACAAAACAATTTTGCTAAAAATTTACTTTTTTAATCAAATCAACTTAATATGTATGTTCTTAAAGGGAGAGACCGACTAGACATGGTAGTTGGCTGAAAGTGCAGTATTGTAGAGAAAACTTTAGAATTCATTTGATACAAATGAGACATCTTTACGATGTACAATTTTTAAGTAACGTAGCGTCGTTTCTAATATTTCACCTGTGGTCTTAGTCAGCAGAAGAAACGCTTTTTACAAAGTTTAAATTTTATTTTAATTGTTAAGACGACATCTTGAAGAAATCTACGAGAAATAAAATTGTAGACACAGCAAAAGTAATTATGAAAATGATAATGAAATAATCGATTCTACGGTTTTCATCGATAATTTCTATTTAGAAATATGTTCGTAAATAGCAAATTAGACTATTAAATAATTGTTTTATATGTTTTGTCCGGTTTATTAAATAGTTGTAAAAAAAAACGTTTCTTCTGCTGACTGATACAACTTGTGAAATATTACAAACGACTTTACACATTTATTTAAAAATAGCTTACCGTACAATACTGCACTTTCTGCTCAACTACCATGTTTCGCCGGTCTCTCCCTTTAAAGCAGCATTTAATAGTTCTGTGATGGAATCTATTTTTTAACCGGTGCACAATGTGAACAAAGTGATCATTGGTCCGCTCACATTTTAGAGTAAATATATGTAGAGTCTTCACTCCACCCCNGCAGGGGCTAGCTGAAACCCGGCACCTTGGTATTTCAACATACTGCTACTTGTGCAGTTAAATTAGTATTCCACCGTAGAGGTCACTAAGTCTGTGGACAGATGAGAAAAAAGAGGATTTTTCGTGCTTTCTTTTACAGACTACATATATAAACTTCATGCTAGCGCAATCGAGTGTGAGAAATGTTTTTAAAATCTACACCGACCTGATTTCTCTTGAACTCAAGTACATTTATATCTATTTACTCTAAATCTCACATTGACAAAATTGGTTTTAAAAACTAGTTTACGAAAAATATTTAATACGGTTTTTTGGTTGCCATGTTCTCATTTAACTCATGGACGATCCGAACACACACTTAAACTTACTTTGTACTTACCGAATCGGACTAAATAAAGGGACTGTAAAGTGTACACGTAATTTCAAGTAGCCTTGCAGTTACAGAGTGGCAGGTCTAATTTACAAAGGTATCTTTAGAACCTTTATCTTAGTAACAATGAGTAAGATACCATGCTTGTTTTCTATCCAAAATAGTGGCGAATAATAAAATCTCACTCAATATTTTTTAACGTAATGGGTATCGTTATGGCCTAGGGTATCGTTCTAAGGTCCGTTATTTAACATTCTAGATTATTGGATTATTATAAGGCTCAACAAGAAACTTAAGATGTTTAACTTATTTCAAAATTAATTGTATGCTTGATAAGTTTGCTTTTATTACATTATGTTTCACTTCTAGTCTAGCCAACGATATTAACAAAAACTATTGGTGAAACCGTGATAATAAATCTTTTTTTCATATATTTTTTCATTTTAATTTTAACAATATTCTCTAAATAATTAGATAATGTAGCTGCAAAACCGTGATAATAAATCGTTATGGTTCAAATCTTTTGTGAGGGGAAAATATTTGCTTAATATAATAAAAGCAAATTTAAAGAAAACTCGGATCTTCCGTGTACTAAACATCTCCGATTCTTTCAGAACACATTTTAAGAAAAAACCTTGAATCTATGTAAACGAACCGATGCCCATAATTAGATATGCCAATAAAGGGTCATTACGTCTCTATCCCTATTAAAATAATTGTTATGTTCAGCGATACACACAATCCAATGGAAGACGACCTTTTGGTATCTCATGTCTGATCACCGGATTTGACTACGACAAAACCCCTCGGCTCTACCAGGTAAACCATTTTCTTTTTTGAAGATATTAAGTTTCGTAAATATTTTTCATCAAGAAGTAAATTTTCTGATTTTATAATATTAATTTTTTAATATTTTCGAATATTTGTCGTACTTTGGACATTTCTTAAGAGACATTTAAGAGCAAAATGTTTCAGTGACCCCCCGCTCCCCGGAAAAGGCTTTAACACGATTTTTTGCACTGAGAATGAAAAATTAGATTTGTTAACGTTTAAATCGGTCTTTTGACAGAAGAAGTTGTTAAAATTAACTACAAAATATTTTATTTTTCTATTTTAAGAAATCGGGGAAAAGCCTTTATTATCTTGATTTTTAGATCTTTTCTAGTTAAACATCTTATTATGTTTATTTTTACTAAACTTCAGTAAATTACCTTTCTATAATATTAACAATGGAACCACGGCTATTGTTGAAGTAACCGGATAATTCCAATTTTTTCTGGTTCATGAAATTTTTTCATTTTCTCTCATCTCGTGCAGGATTAATGTCTCTCTCTCTCGTTAAGGTTTATAATTAGGAAAGTTTTTCTAAATAAAAAGTGAAAATTGGGTTGATCCTAAATCTAAAAAATGAACATCTTTTTCTTTAATTATTAAGATTCTATATGGTCAAGGATTGAGGTTTTTGAGTATTTTTTTTATTGTTTTCAAGTCTATAGTTGTTAGTTTACCTATATTAACCAGCTAATTTGTCCTTCCTCTTCCCTTTAAATTTTGTTTAACTTACTTTTTTGTTCAGGCTGTTTCTGGGTAGGGATTACAAAGTTGTACTCCAATTTGTATTTTTAAAAGTTGGAACATATCTATAGAATAAAAGAAGACATTCATATATATGTTGCGTATAGCCGACCAAACGAAATTTTTTTTCAAACATTTTTTATTTAAAAAAAAAAATTCAAATCTTTTTTCACGGGCTACGCTGAGCCATCTAGCTAGTTTTAAATAATTCATTATCAGTATTCATATGATTAACCATTGTAATACAAATGTGTGCTCTACTTCAACGAAAATTGCTGCTTAATAAAGCTCTCAAACCTTTTCAAAATTGATAATAATTTTCTGTTAATTTATTTACATTCAATTAGACGGATCCAAGTGGAACCTACCATGAATGGAAAGCCAACGCTATCGGCAGGAACGCTAAAACTGTTCGTGAGTTCTTGGAGAAGAACTATTCTGCTGAGAATGTTGAGAGCGAGGAGTTGACCGTCAAGTTGGCAATCAAGGTCAGTTTTTAGTAAAGGAAATGAACGCGTAAATTTAAGTGGCCCTCCATGCAAAGATGGCATTGCCCGATTTACAACGGTGCCATTCTAAACTTTGTCTGATTAAGTATGTTTTTATTATTATTATAAAGATTTATTCACATACAAAGATTTTCTGTAGATTTTCTGAAATTATTTTTGAAAAGAAAACGAAATAATTATTATTATAAAGATTTATTCACATCAAAATATTTCCTTTGTTTCTTAACTAACATTTGTTATCTTCATTTCTATTTCTCTGCAGAAGTGAATTATGCATATCTTCTCCTGTGTGATCAGCGCACTGTTTTATAAGTTATTAAATCTCTAGGCCCTACTGGAGGTTGTACAGAGTGGGGGGAAGAACCTCGAGGTTGCCGTTATGAGAGAAGAAACTGGACTCCAGATGTTGGACGTAAGGATTCTGTTATTTATAATTTTATAATCAATATTTTATGCAAAATTTGGAAGCAAGAGAGAAAAAACGCCACTATTTTACATAGTTTCCCCTAGAAATATAACTCAGTTACATATCCCCTGTGTATTAATATTTAGGTAAGCTTTGTGTTACATATGAACACTTTAGTGATTAACTTTATAAGGGATTGAAAAGTTCTGACCTGTGAATTTTTTTATTGGATATTCGGCTAATTCTAAGAATTCAGCGGCTTAACTCAATATTAAGTGGGAAATCTTTAAAGGGAGAACGGGCTCAAAGTCAATATTGAGTGGGAAATCTTTAAAGGGAGAACGGGCTCAAAGTCAATATTGAGTGGGAAATCTTTAAAGGGAGAACGGGCTCAAAGTCAATATTGAGTGGGAAATCTTTAAAGGGAGAACGGGCTCAAAGTCAATATTGAGTGGGAAATCTTTAAAGAGAGAACGGGCTCAAAGTCAATATTAAGTGGGAAATCTTTAAAGAGAGAACGGATCCAAAGTCTTAAATCGGGAAATCCTTGAGTCTTACATCCAACATATAAGTTTTAACTTCAGGATTTCTTAATTAATTAGCATAATTATAAATGTTTTATTTTTATAATTATTTATTCATGATTAATGCAGGTAGCTGAGATAGAGAGGGTGGTGAAGATAGTTGAGAAGGAGAAGGAGGAGGAAGCCAGCAAGAAGAAGGACAAGAAGGAGGACAAGTAGAGAAACCAGTGGATCATCATAAAATACATTTTAATCATAAACTGATTCAAAATGAAACTTTTCCCCAATATTTCCATGTTTTAATATTTCAGAAACTATGTCTGCTGCTGATACTATTGAAGATGTTGAGATGAAGGAGGAGAAGGTAAGGGTAGATGCATTGCAAAAGTCGGAATTGAATTCATATCTGGGCTGAAAAACCATTTCTCATTCAGGAATTGAAACTCTAGGCTGAGAAATGGAGCCTAAAGCTTCCCCAACATTCATGATTTGATTTGATTTGGGCGGCGTGGTGATATTTCCCATTTCTACTGTTTTCATTATTTCCAACTAGTTTGGCAAAGTGAAATATTTAGTTTGCTGCAAAATTAGATAGATAGGTATATATTTGACTAATTATTTTAATTGAAAACAATTACAATTGCACAATTTTTAATTAATTTCTAATTAATTGCTAATCCTCTTCTTAAACCTTTTATATTTTAGTTCGTGATAAGTATTAATTAGAAATAACGTTTTTTTTAGAATTTTGGAGTTATTTGCTGCATTAGTAAATATAAATAATTTCTATGGATAAAAACTGGGTTTTAGTCCAATATTAATTGTGCTTAGAGATCCGCAACATTTTGGCTTCAAAATATCATTCAAAATACTTTTGTTGTCCTCAAAACCCATATCTGAACTGAATCTGCCTAGTCTAAGCGTAAGGATTAGTGAAAAAAAAATAGTTTGATAATTCTTCTTTTGTTCAACTAATCAGTAAATCTAAACAAATGTTCGTGACCTGGATCCGGATCCACTTATTTTTCTTCATGCTGATCCGGATCCACTTATTTTTCTTCATGCGGATCCGGATCCACTTATTTTTCTTTATGCGGATCCGGATCCACTTATTTTTCTTCATGCTGATCCGGATCAACTTATTTTTCTTCATGCGGATCCGGATCCACTTATTTTTCTTCATGTGGATCCGGATCCACTTATTTTTCTTCATGCTGATCCGGATCCACTTATTTTTCTTCATGCGGATCCGGATCCACTTACTTTTCTTCATGCGGATCCGGATCGAAAATTATTGTATCTTAAGCACTAAAAGTAGCAAACATTGATCTGTATGGAAAATAAAAAAGAATTTTCCGCGCTTGATATTAAATCATGGTTTTAGCCTAAGTGCCAATTTGGGCTAACACACACATATATATATGATTATCTACTCTAATCAGGAAGTAGAGAAGAAGGATCCTGATCTACTGTCTGTCGAGGATATCAAGGAACAGTGTAGATTTATCAGGAGATCTGTAGAAACCAAGGAACCAAGGTAAACCCCCCTTCCCTCTTTATTACTATCATTAGAATTTAAATTTTATTTTTATGTTGTTTAAAATCGATTTAATTGAAATAGATATTCTTGGAATGAATAGTTGGCAAAATCCTTGTGGATAATTATTTACAATATACCTGTAAAATACTGTATGTTGGGTCGGTACATTTATATCAGATTATTTGTCTTATCTTTCATCTTAAATCTGTCTTTGATTTAAGTTTTATTCCTTGGATGTATCATATACGTGTAATTAGATGATTTATAAAAATAATTGAAGAGACAACTATCTAAATTAAACCGTCAGAGTGATAGGATTAGGAACCGATTGGGAGTGTTATGAAAAGATTAAAAATACAAAAGTTTTGACTAGGGTTGATGTTTAGGTTTGTTCTCCGTGTACTGCGCTGTATCCCTGCAACCAGGAGAAAACTAAACCCTGTAGTTCTAAGAACTCTCTTCAGGTGAGAGCTATGTTAGTAAATCTAAGGAGAGAAGAAAAGTTTCGATTTTGAATAAATAAACTATGATTCCAATGGGTTTATATTTTTCAGAATTAACCCCCCCCCCCCCCTGGTATTCTTTTTGGATACTTTTTACCCGAAAATTCATAGATTGTCTCCTAAAAATCATTAGTTTTCATGTTGTTTGTTATGAAAGAAACTATCATTCATTCTTTTCCCGGGGTAAAAATGTCTCAGCTATTTGCATAATTCAGCCTATTTAGTGTACTTTTACACTAGGGAACAATTCCCGTAAAGGAACTATAAATTTTAGGTTTTAAGGGTCACTTGAAATCATGCTAACAGTCCCATTAATAGTACACACAATTTTTACATATTTTAATTACATAGGAGTCTCTACACTACTGATATTGACAAAGAGTCTGGAAAGGAGCTCATGAAGGTAAATTTGTTTTATATTTTAATTAGCTTGGGAATCCAGTTTTCCCCGTGAATAAATACCTACTTAGAACTTAGATCCAAGCTAAGACCATTCCTGGGATTCTGCCAGTTTTCATTCTCAAATTTTGAGGCAAATCGGTCAAGATTTTTGATCAAACATACTAATAAACGGATAGATCAGCGAAGTTTCTTAAATCTTACTTGGTGTTGTTACAATAAGTACCTTTTCTTATTTGTTTCCATAAATTTTATTTTTAAGAATTTCTATTTTTACAGTCCGGGAGGAGAATTTTTTTTAATAATCGCTTCCACTTAGACCCTTTTAACGAATAATAAAATTACCTCGTAAAAAGAGAATAATATTAAAATCCCTGGTTGATACTGGATAACTAATTTGGGGAAACTCTTGTTTTTTAAGAAAATTTGTGTTAAAACGTGCCAAAAAAAGAAAATTTACTTAATGGTTTACTAAAAAATTTGGTTATTTGAAGTACCGGCCGTATTTTAAGCAAGCAAGCTGTACACTGTACACTGTACACTCTACAGTACAGTACAAATACAGACTTAATTAGGCAAAACGGGACACCTCACGAAATAAAACGGGACACCTCACGAAATAAAACGGGACACCTCACGAAATGCAGATTAAGCTACTTCTTAAAGAGTCCAATATTTACTCTCCACCCCCCCCCCCCTAAATTAAAAATTGAAGAGATTTAATTTCACAAATTAAAACCCTTGTGTTGATATTGAAGAATATTGCTTGCAGTTTGTATCCCCTGCTGTTGAACTGGATCAGACTGCTACCCCTAGTAGAGCAAAGTCTGCTAGCCCCCTGTGCCCCGAGGTTGATGTCTACCTCTCCCTCCTGGTCCTGATCCATCTCCTCGACACCAAGAAGGGGGAGCAGGCCCTCCACTGCGCTAATCTACTTATGGCTAAGATTGACTCCCACAACAGGTGGGATAAATATTAGTTTTGTACAGTGCTTATTTTGGCCTCCTGTATCCGGATCAAATGAGAAAAAATATCTAATAAAAACTGTAAAAAAAAAACCTGTTTGC
This sequence comes from Eurytemora carolleeae, assembly GCF_000591075.1. Classification (NCBI taxonomy): domain Eukaryota; kingdom Metazoa; phylum Arthropoda; class Copepoda; order Calanoida; family Temoridae; genus Eurytemora; species Eurytemora carolleeae. The sequence continues at coordinate 222,820 of NW_019396843.1, read as the reverse complement.
TCTTAAACCGCCAAATCTGAACTGTAAAAAAAATGTGTTATTAATATTTTCCTTAACTCTGAATGTTTTATCAAGATTCAGCAAAAAAAGAAAAATCAATGAAAATTCTCATGTTAAAAATTCAATACATTTTAATGAAACATGTATGACCTAGATCCGGATTTGGATCTAGATCCGCATCAAAATTAAATTTATCTTAAGCACTGGTTTTGTTTGTATGAATAAATGCATTATTATTCTACGATTTTTACATATCAAGGAGGCCTTCCCCCCCCCCTCCCCCCGTAGATATTTCTTGGGGGATACCCGGATCTACGTTTGGACATCCGGCTCCGGAACTCCGTTTTTTTAACTGCAAACCATTTTAGCGTTGTTATTAAGGATATCAGAATCGCAATTTACAGCAACGAAACTTATAAACTTGCAAAAAAGACTTGATCTGTAAAACGCGGTGTCAGATAGATAAATAGATAGATAAAAATTTATTGCTAAAATACATATATAGCTGTGTGATTTGATTTGATACAGAACGAGTTTACAATTACAAATTGATAATTGTTTTAACTAATAACTATACAAGTATAAAGCAATTAAATATTATTTGTCTATAATTTTATTTATTTTAACATTTAGGAGAACATTGGATGTTGTGAGCTCTAAATGCTACTTCTACTACACCAGGTAGGATGTCTCTCATATCCTTATATATTTATTGTGTGTGTCGTCAATGGTACGTCTCTTTTTTATATTAAATACTAATACTTTTGTTGTCTGCTAATATACAGGAAACGTCAAGTTTCCTCTTCATAGTTTTCTAAATTCAACATTTTATATAAGATCAATAATTTGAGATCTCGTAGATTTTATAATAATTGCTTTCATCACGAGTCATTTGGACCCGATAACTTGTTTATTGGCGACAGACAGACAGTCAAACTATTTTAATTTAACAGATGTTAGAATACAATTTTCAATGTTTCCTTTTATTATATTGTTTCTGTGTTTATTATGATTGTTGGAAAATTGTTTAGATGTTACGAGGTGTTGGGTAGATTAGCTGAATGCCGGGGTTCCCTCCACTCTAGGCTGAGGACTGCTACACTTATTACAATCTTTATACACAGGTAGAACACTTGATACAATCTGTATACACAGGTAGGACACTTGATACAATCTTTATACACAGGTAGGATACTTGATACAATCTGTATACACAGGTAGAACACTTGATACAATCTTTATACACAGGTAGGATACTTGACACAATCTGTATACACAGGTAGGACACTTGATACAATCTTTATACACAGGTAGGATACTTGACACAATCTGTATACACAGGTAGGATACTTGATACATTCTGTATACACAGGTAGGATACTTGATACAATCTGTATACACAGGTAGAACACTTGATACAATCTGTATACACAGGTAGGATACTTGATACAATCTTTGTAAAATATATATTTAAAAATGAACCCCTCATTCCTTCCAAAATACTTATTTTGAATGTAGTTTAGCTGTCTATTTTCTTTGTCCCCCCACTCATGTTCAAAAATCATTCAAAAATCATTATGTTGTGAATATTTGGGTGGAGCGCAAAAATTTAATTTATTGAAGGGTTTTTATCCATTGATCTTAGAAATTAATTTGTTGTGCATTCAAAGAGTTCAATGGACTCTATGCAAATTGATTAATAATTTATTTCACAAAATTGTGAATGATAGGTATTCAAAAGTGTGGCCAAATAAAACCAAAGAAGATTATTTTTTAACAAAAAAGTCCGGGCTGAAAAACCAGGACATGGACTTGAAACTCCGATCCGCTACTGGAGTCGTCTTAGGCCATACCCAGGTTCCAGATCCACAACATGTGATATGATATGATTTGCACTAGGTTTAAATTACTCCTGATGAATATTATTAAATGTTTAAAGGCGGATAAGCTTGTGTTGAAGTCCAGTTTTCCTGACCACGCATCTAACAACGAGTGGGCTAGATACTACTACTATCTAGGTAAATAAACAAAAAATCAAATTTGATTTTATTTAGAAATATTACTTTTAACTTCATTATTTTGATTAACTTAATTACTTTATTAACATGTTTAGACTTAGTTTTAATGAATAAAACATTTTTTTTTATTTCTGAATATTTTAAAGAAAATATGTATTTTTCAATTTAAGTTCTATAAGGACTTAAGTAGTAATTTCAAGTGACTCCCATTTACGTAGTGGCATATCCTATTTACAACGGATGTCTTTAAAACTAAACCTGATCAAGATTAGGATATTTTTAAACTTTTTTCTTTGAAAGTTGATTATTTTTAAGTTTGGTTTCTCTTTTAGTGACTTGTGCATTTCTGCTTAACAAACTACATACAGAATTTAACTTTTTTTAACCTATAGGAAAGACAAAATCTTCCCATGATGAGATAAATATTGTATCAAATTATTTTTCAAAATTTTTTGAAATTCCACGGGCAACGCTGGACACTTCAGCTAATAGATTGATAAAGCTTATTGCTAAAATACATGTATCTGTGTACAGAACAAGTTTTCAATTATAAATTAGTAATTATTTTAACAGTACAAGTATAAAGCAATTAGGTGGAATTTAGCTTTTGGCTGTTTTGATAATTTTTTTCACCTAATTTTAATAACTTCAATTAAATAGATTTGAGATGAACTGTTAGATATCAGGGTGCGATTTTATCTTAAAATAGTTCATACATTTGTGAGAACATAAATATTTTCAATATTATAATTTATTCTATTTGGTCAGGACGTATCAAGGCTATGCAGCTGGAGTACAGTGAGGCACACAAGAATCTACAGATATCCGCTAGGAAGGCTCCTCAAAACTCTGCAACAGGTAGGATTTCCTATATAATGCTACTAACATAATTGCTGGGAAAGGGTCAGGTTGGCACTACTACTAACTTAGTTTGGTTAGAAAGGGGAAATGTACTCCCTTTGTGCGGCAAAATATGATGTCTACATAAGATGGAGATTAATGCTTGATCCAGAGATTTCAAACACAAAATTCGCCATGTTGGTAAGTGTAATAAAAGTTAATTTTTAAGCCAGCAATTTGATAGTATAACTCGTAGATTTATTAAAAGCATCTTGAAACAAAAAAACTAGCTAGCCAAGGCTACAGAATACTACGGGTTCTGGTAACCCTGCACCCGGGTACGGTTACATCCAGGATTTAGCAATAGAACATGACTCAAGCGGACTAAACTGACGATCCCAGGCGTGATATATATGAGTATCGGTACGGGGAGTGCTGAGGCCCATGAAGAACACCAGCAATTATCTTTAAATATAATTATTTCCAACTACTTTACAGGGAAGTTTATGGCCCTTTTACTTTACCAAGGGTTCCCCAGATCAATTTTGTCGACAAAACGTCCAGAGCATAGCGAGGGATGTTTTGTAGACAAAATTGGTCGAGGGAACCCGTGGTTAAGTAAAAAAAGATTATTTCTCGAAAAGGTAGTTGTACACAATTTTATCGTTTTTTGAGATGGAAATGCACGAATATTTCCATAAAAACTTCGAGAGCGGGTGTTTATGTAATATGACTGTCCCAAGAGATGTTAAGTAACTCAGCTACATTGTTATGGAGCTTATTAGTTACACAGCTACTCCTGGAGCTAATCAGCTAAACAGCTAGTTCTCAAGCAATTCAGCTACCATCTCTAGCCTATGCGTAGATATTCTGGACGCCAGTTATCTTTAGGTGGAACATATGGCCGCCTAGCCTTTACTACAACTGATGTCTTTAAAAGGCCACTGGCCAGCCTTCCACAAGGTTGATCCTGACGTGGGGAGGGGCAGAAAATGTACTTCTAAAATATAATATCAATCTTTTAAAGATAAAAATGTAAAGATGGAATTCTAAAACTCGATGAAAAATAATATTAATGCATTTCCATTATCATATTTTTTCCTCTTCAGATTATCATATTATAAAAGTTTTTGCATTGTTTTGTATTATTATTTTCCAATGTGTTCTATTGCCAGCTTTTAAATGGCTTCGCTGTCTAAATATTTCTTTAATCGCCAAAAGAAATTATATTTTGTTTTAAAAATTTTTTTTTATTTTTGAGCGAAAATAACAGAAAACAAGTAGGTTTTAAGAAAACCATAAAATTTTCCCAACTTTAAAGTAAACAATGTACTTACTACTTGTACTTCAGTATTGACTTTATTTCTAAAACGAACGTTAATTTATTTGTGGTTAAAGAATACAATATAACAATATTTTGAAAAATAAGGCTTTTTTGTTCAAGAGGGCAGGGATGACTTTTCTTCGAAAAGAGTTCTGCAATAATAACAATTGAGTCCTTAGATTTCCCTCCTGATGTTTTAACAAAATTGGAAACAAGCTGGACATTTTTAAAGATAGATAAACGGCAATATCCTTATCATGTATTAAGGGCATGTTAATCTTTCTTAGAATAGTCTCTTCAAATTACTTTGACAATCCCTTGAAAGTTAAATATCAATTATATATTAAAATCCTTAAATATTGTTTCTTTTCAGGGTTCAAGCAACATGTTTCCAAGCTAAGTGTGACTGTTGACCTTCTGTTGGGTAATATCCCAGTCCGGTCAACCTTCCTGGCACCAGATATCAAGGTTGCTCTAGCTCCATACCTCCAGGTAATCAACCTTCCTGGCACCAGATATCAAGGTTGCTCTAGCTC